>NC_072735.1:119606053-119839556 GCF_026930045.1 Uloborus diversus
ACATTCTAAAATCGTCTCTATACTGCTATTGAAGTACAAACTTCTAAAAAACGTAGCCGCCCGTAATCCCTTACTGCGATTTAAAATGTTACGAAATTTGTGGTAATTGTTTTGGGATATCTTGGATTAAGGACCCTATATATACGAGCGAGCGCATCAGCTTAAGATCAGCCATTTTAGATCGAAGCTCGTGTTTGGTGATTGTTCACTGCGAGGGAGTATAAGCTGCACGTGAATTGTTTATTAAATAAAATATTATTTACGGCAAATTAGGCGAAATACGAATTTTTGTTGTGGTAACCCTAGCTCCGCAACAATGAAAAATCCGATCCAAAATGGCTAAACGTAAGCTGATGCGTCGGCCTATCTATATAGCGGCTCCACCTGGATAAGTCTCCCCCTCCCTACTTTGCAAAACTGTGTGCTACTAATTTTATCGAAGAGATAGTGTCGCCAAATACTACTTCTGGTTACCATGAAATGATGCTATCCAAAGTGTTTCCAAAATAAATAATAAAGTTTAGCAATTGTGTTTGAAATTGTGCGCAAACTTGTGCTGTTTATGGATTTGATTAATTTAGTTGACGGATCATTTTACATGTTAACCAATAATATAAAGAAAGACATATAAAAGATATGGCGATATTTTGCTTACATGGAGAAAACCGAGAAACAGTATTCGCGTAGTTTTTAGCTTCAAAAAGAGCGACAATTGGAAAAATTGCCACATGCCTTAGCTATTGAAATGATTCCGCAAAAAAAGTTTGGCGAGATTCCTGCTGGTCGATCAAGCACCCAGTCTACACAAATAAATTTTAAAAAACACCTCATTAATTGCCTCATAGTTGCTTTAAACTGGATAATAATCAGCCAAATGCATGTATTATTTGCCTGTCTTGAGCAAAAAATCTCACTTTAAAATTTGACTTGAGAAAAGCCTTGAACAGTCAGATGAAAAGCAAAAATAGTCGACAATACAAAGGTTGTCGCTATCGACAGGGAGTTGAGATGATACCCTAAATACTATATTCTGTTGAGGAAAGCCTTCGAACATGGAACTCAAAAGCTCATAACTCGTTTTTTATTCTACTTAGAAATTTGGAATAGGTGCCATCTTCAGCAGAAAAATCAGAGCTTTCGATGGACATATAATGCTAATATGTGCAAGTATTTTTTCATCCTCATATTAGAGAATTTATACGGAAATTCGGTTTAATCGCCCCCCGGTGGGGGTTTTTCCCCCCGTAACGGGGTGAAAGCTACCCTTTGTGTTATTCTGATGCATAAATTATATTATTGTAAAGTTTCATCAAAATCCATTCAGTAGTTTTTGCGTGAAAAAGTAACAAACATCCACATACATTCATACAAACTTCCGCATATATAATAGTAGTAAGATATATATACACTTCTCGACATTGAAAATGCAACACCATGAAGGAGTGTTTAGAAATTTAGAGTAGACATACATCACTGAGTTATGTAAATGATGTGAAATGCGCAGCTCTCCGAACCCGTGTAGTAAGATGTAAGAGAAGGAACTTGCAGAATGGGCAATATTCGTGTCGTTATTTCTGACTGGAGAATTATCAAAAGAATTTTGTTTTCGTCTAGGAGGATACGTGTAATACGAGAGAATGCCAGGCCGCCGTTAACGAACTTCCAACAGTTAGACGATTTTACGAGGGGTATGGTGATCGGACTGAGAAGGGGAGGTTGGTCCTTACGTCAAATCGCAGCTGATACCCGCATGGATGCGAGCACGGTGCGTCGGCTGTGCTGAAGATGGTTGGAACAACGAAAGGTGGTAAGATTGAAGGGTGCAGGGACAGCCAGAGTGAACGTCAGAACGCGTGGATTGACACATCTACCGACAAGCTGTAGCAGCTCTACAAGTCACTTGTTTGGTCGCACGTGGTCTGCAATCACAGCGTCCGCTAAGAAGACTGCCATTGACCACACAACATAGACAGCAACGTTTAGTATGGTGCCGGAGTAGAGCGACGTGGATGACAGAATGGCGAAATGTCGTGTTCTCAGATGAATTCCGCTTCTGTTTATCCAGTGATAGTTGCCGCATACGTGTGTGGCGTCGACATGGAGACAGATCTAATCCGGCAGTAACTGTGGAACGCCCCACCGCACGACAACGTGGCATAACGGTTTGGGGCGCAATTGCGTACAATTCCATATCACCTCTAATTTGTATTAAGGGTACTATGACGTCCCAACGATACTTGGATAATGTGCTGCGGCCGGTGTCAATCCCTTACCTTAAAGGGCTACCTAATGCAATTCTTAAGCTGGATAACGCCCAACCACCCAGTGCTGCCAACATGCTCTCCAAGGCACACAGATTTTTCCCTGGCCACCATAGTCTCCTGACCTGTCACCAATCGAACATGTGCGATATGTGATTGGACGCCGTTTGCAGACTGTATCCCTGCCTGGTTCAGAAGACGAACTGTGGTAAATGGTTGAAAGGGAATGGAGAGCCATCCCTCTGGACACCATCTGTACGCTTATTGATTGTATGCCTAGACGTGTTTCTTCGTGTATCGCTGACGAACGGTGGTTCTACGTCCTACTGAGCCGACGCCGTTCTGGCTCTGTATTCTGCCTATCATTTTGAAATTAAGATCATTTATTATTCCTTGCTATCTGTGTCTTTTTTATAAATTTCATCATTTTCTGACTACTCCTTCTTGATGTTGCATTTTCAACGTCGAGCAGTATATTATATATATATATATATAATTGGTTAAGAATGCTGTTTACCAATTTTATTTATCATAGTTACCTTTTCAGTTCACTATTTTTTGGGTAGAAAAAGAGCCTGTAATGTAGTTTGAGCATGTAGAAGTTGCTAATCAGATGCCAGAAAACTATCTTTTATAGATAAATCTCTAAAAATAGTGGGGGTATAAAATGGTTAATCTGTAAAACTGGAAATGAAAACTAAAATCCTTTCAAAAATGATCCGAAACATAAGTATTGAGACTCATTTTTATTTTCTACAAAATGATAAGAAATCGATAAAAAATTCTCTAGTGCTCAAATATTGCTAACGGCAGTAAGTATTGCTTTTGGTTTGAAGTGAAAGTACGAAGTGAAAATGAAATTTATTTTCATTTCAAAATGCAATACATATTGTACGTAAAACAACGGAATAAAAGTTTTTCGATAAGTAAAAGCGAAGAAAGATTTTTTCAGACTAGATATCTAAGCTTTATTATCGTGATTATTACATGCTTTAGGAAAGCAACGTGTAAAATATTAATAATGCAATTATTGTACATAACTTTTATTTGTGAGGGAAATGCAACTTATAATTCTTATTCTATAAAAAACGTATTTGTTACGAATAAATAATTTAGTATTCCATTAATCTTGTCATATGAACACTGTTTTGAAAAAACATTTAACAGAACGAATGTTAATCATTATTCATTATTTCTTTTTATTAAATAGAAACGAATGCGAAAGCGCATTTAAAAATCAATCGAAGTAAAAGTGCTCGAAGTTTAAAATATATTCAAGGGGAAGAAAAATGTGCGTTAGAATGTTTTTACGGAGATATTTTTTTACAACATTTTTTTTTTTTTTTTGCAGTAACAGTTAATAAACGAATATTTTATTAGAAACCTGTTTAATACTGCTGAAATGAAATCTGGAATGAATCATAAAATGTTTAGCAATATGGGCATAATATTTTCGATTTATTGAAGAACTTAAGTTTGCTTAATATGTAGTACAAGCAAAAAACCGCTATAGGGGTAAACGTTTTAAAGCGAAAAAAAAAATAATAAATAAATAAACAAAATTAAAAAAACTGTAGAAAATTCATCTTAGCATGTTGAAATGCTGCAAAAAACAAGAAAAAATAAAACTTTTATGAGCTAAATTTTAAATTTTGGAGAATTTTTTTGAAATATTTCCCTTTTTATTTTTTTCTCTTTGTCTGCGGAGAGGAGGGAAGGATCTTTTTAAAGAATTTGAGGGTATTTTTTTTGGGGGGGGGGGAGGGGGGTATCCACTCTTTTCTTTATAGTAAAAGAACTGCTCATCACTCCAGATATGTTTTAAAGCGTATTGTTACCTCTTTTTACCGCAACATTCAATGAAGTTAGTGAAACGCTGTCATAAAAACAATTATTATTTCTTAGTTAAGAATGACTAATTATATTTTAAAAGTATTTCATACTACTTCTGTAAACTCTAAAAAATTATATTATATCCAAGTTCTTTTTTTATACGTATGAGAGAGACCTTTGTAATAAGATACATTATGTTCGTAGGTCTTCGCCTCTTCATTTGAAGCTCTAAATTTTATTATTCAGTTGGGTGAGTCAACATAATAATCGCTAGTTTTATAGCCATTTTAAGACCGCGGAGTGGAAAGTGACTGCAAGTAACAAATCAATATCGGGTAGCAAAGTTTTCAACCAGCCTGTGATGCAGATCCAGAAGTCAAAAATAATCTGTAAGGTAAAATAGTGTTTTATTAGTCGCAACACTTATTAAAAATGGTCAAAACGGAATGCGTGAAGATATAATGCTAAACTTAAAAAGTACAAGTAAAGTTTCGGCTAAATAGCTGCAAAATAAAATGGAAATGCACCAGCTGACATTCTTTTGGGCGGTGACTTCCAAAATACATTTAAGAGATTTTGAAAAAATAAGCAACGGTTCTAAATTTGTTGATAGAGATTCACAGGTTACTCGTTATTCGTTAAATCATTTTTTTGGATTGACTTTTTAAAGGCTTGTTTTAATTTCGTTTTTAGAGCTTTTATTTCAACAAAGTGTCGGGCATCTAAACGCTCCTAAAGATATCCTACTAATGCGATTTTAAGAGTTCAATTTCGAAAATGGCCATGGGTGGGCCCCCGAACATTTTAAACCCCTAATATTCTCCAGACTAAAGATAGATCAAAATGTCTAGTTCGGACTAGAAATTGAGAAATTAAAAATTTTCGGAGTTGAGCCCTAGAACTTTTCCTCCTGCTCCCCCTCCTCGTAATATCATCAAAATGTTTTTTAAACTGTGTTTTAATAGCAAACAATTTCAAAAAATGTCTACGAAACTTCCACCGTATCTCTTCTCTCCCTAACAGAATCAAAGCTTATCTAAAATGCGTTTTTAAAACTACAAGTTTGAACATTTTCCAGGGGAGCCCCATTATTTTCCCCAATGTTTGACATACGTTTGAAATAATTAAGTGACCATCAATTTCCTACACTTTTTGATCTATCGACAGTCCTACATATATGCTTCTAGAGCAAGTTATATAAAAAGTGTTCACAGTTTTTGTCTTTTGTTCATTAAACAACCTAAAAGTTCATTGCAACACAAATGTAGTTGCATCTGAAATTTATATGAATTTCATATTTACATAGAACATTAAAAGGTTCTAGGTACTCATGTATAAATGTGCATAATGTGCCTGTATATAATGTGCGTGTGTGTATTAATATGTCAAAAGCTAAAATTGAAAAATTGCACAACCGTTTTAGTCTCTGGTTTGAGATACAAATACTAACGAATCTTTTGGCTTTTTGCAATAAATTAGATTTTTTTACGAGTATTAGTGCTAAAAGAACGTTGAATATTTTAGTTTTCTTCCATTTTTGATTCTAATTCACATTTTCTGCGTAAACAAAATGATCACGAAAATGTAATTATAACCTAAACTCAAGTTTGAACTTTTCAAAAAAGATTTCCCGATACAATCGTGATCTAATATACGAGCACTCGTTCCCTTCAAAACTACATCAAAACCCATCGCCCGAGAAAGACAAGAAGAAACCAAAACAAAAGGAACAATGAACATAAAGACTGCAATTTAGAGTGAGAGATATGGAAAAGATAAATCTCGGGAAAGATTTCAAAAGAAACTGTACAAATACGTCATTCAAAATCTCCCAATCAATTCCGGTATTATGCTGACATCCTTCAGGAAATAATTATCTTCTTTTGAAGGGTGAGTTTCGATGAATGAATTCCTTTAAAGATAAATATTAAAGGTGGAGCGCAAAGAAAATGAAATCACGGAGACAGAAGTTTGAGAAGGGAAATGTAACAAGCGTGACAGAGAAGCTTATTATAGCCAATATGCGCACAAGAACATTTGTTTTGGTAAGTTAAGTTAGACGGATGCAACATTAAGCGTGAAAAGTTATTCGATGACTGATTTGTGAAAATTTTAGAATTTTGGAACTTTGCCTTTAAACAACTAGGAGGCTCCGCCCCTTGCTCGTTGTCGCTTGCCAACCCCGAAAGATTGCTTTGCAATCTTATTTAATTCGCAAAGATTTAAATCTTCTTTTTTAAAGAATCAGATTAAAAAACACGTAACGAGTTCCCTTTCAAACAAAATGAAAATCCCTCTCTCCCTCCTGTATTGCTTGTAGTAGTAAATTTATCGATATAAGCGTTTGTAGTTTGAAGCTTGTAAAGGTCCCTTGAATTGATCTTCACTGTCCGTATCCGATAAAAGAGATGCGATGAAGTAATGATACTAAAACTGTCTTCACTTTCTTCATGAGGCTGAAACTGCAATTTCTCTCAATCTCTCATATTTTTTTCCGGACAAATGTAGTCATTAATATTTTTGCATTTGCAAGATAAAGTGTCAAATAGCAATTTACTAGCTTGGTAATATGATTCTGATTATCTTCTTAGTTACTTTCGGATAGGACTTCAAAAGATAGCTGCTGCATTTCAAGAGGTGGATTTTTAGCATCTCTTACTCATTTACGTTGACTAGGCAGGGAGCCTTTGACCTAATTCATACATTTCAGCATATTCTAACACCTAAAATGGCAAGTGAATTTTAACCAGGAGTAAATCGAAAGTTTCATCACTTGTTTCAGTAATTTATAATTATTGCAATCTTACATGGAACGTATCCTATTTGGGTAAGGAATTTTAAGCTTCAAACTCAATCCGGAGGCAAAAAGACTTATCAGAATGGAATAAAATTTCACACATGTTAGTTTGAGATCACTTAGCACCTTTTTAATTCCCTGCTCATTAACATTTAGAAAAAAAAATTTTTTTGACCCACACTCCTCCACAGCCTTTTCTAAAAGAATCATATCATTTGGGTCATCCATACTGATCTTGAGAAGCCTGGCCTGAATTGCTGGGCAGGCGAAGCCATACTGAGGAGACAGTTGAAAGTCAGGGCAATGTGGGCAGTGAATTGAGTAACGTCTTACTCCGTCATTTGATATTTTCATGCCCTTTACATATTTTGTTCGAAGCCTGGTTATTATCGATGCTATTGTTCGATTACAGTTTAGGATTACAGTTAGGGCTGGAATGGAAGTTTTAAAACTATTGCTGATAAATCTACGGCTGGCCACAGCATCGGCATCAATTAAAGGGAGGTTCGATGACAGAGGGTAGAATCTAGACTCCTTGGCAACCTCATCGGTTTTCTCATTACCAAGGATATTTACATGGGCTGGTATCCATTGTAACGTGCAAGATTTATTGGTTGCAATGACTTGTCGATGGATTGGATGATTTCTTAACTTAAGTGGCACTTGCCCTTCTGAATGACTTGCAGCGCCGATCTTGAATCAGAGAGGATAATTATGCCACTGGCACTATGGATGCTTTTGGAGAGGAAAATCTCCAACGCACTTCTTATAGCAACCAGTTCACATGTGTGCCGGAAGCTATTTTCCCCACTCGAATTTTTAGACACTTGTGTTTATCGTCAGGACCTATTATGAATACTCCTGCACCTCCCCTATCAAGATTAGAGTCTAAGGAACAGGCAATGTAGGCGATTAACAATTTTTGAGTATGGGTGGTGATTGTATTAATGGTATGGTCGTTTTTTTCTTTTATAACAGAGACAGGTTCTTTCTTAGTGCAGGGTCTTAGAAGGTTTAGATTTACAATTGTCTGCGGGTGAAGGTTCAAAGTGTGTGATGGTTCTTTCATAATTTCAAGTGTATCATGCTAAAGTTTGATGTCATTTCTAATTCTTGGTTCTTTTTAGAATTTTTGCTTCATACTCTGAAAGTTCTGCTGGAAATATGGTATTCAGGTGGGCTTTGTATCTTATTCGTGAATTTAACAACCGAGAGTTTTCTTCTGTTATCCAAAAGGGTGATGCCACATTCTTTTCCAGCTTTGATGTTATTTGTAGATGATGTAATGATTTTCGGGGCCCTGTACTGAATCAAGTCTATCTTTACTTTTGAAGTAGGCAAGGCTGGTATTCAAATGGATGCAGCGTAGTTCAAAATGGGTCTGCCAATGGAGGTATGTGTAGATAGAAGGGTCTTTGGGTTTGATCGCCCGTAGGCATTGCAAAGCCTCTTAAGAATCTTAAGCTTTTTTAGCACTTTGTTTAAAATTTGAACGAGATGTTGCGAGAATCTCAGCTCTGCGTCAAGAATGCAACCGATATACCTTGGATTGGACGTTTGTTTGATTTCCGAGCCAAATAACTTGATGATGGGACGGAATGAGTTTTGATTTTTCCTATGAGTTGAAAAAATGCAATTGTTGGTTTTATCTGGACTAATAGTGAGCTTAAGCTCCTGTGACCACGTTTCAATATCTTGCATGCAGGCATTTAGCGCTATTTGTGAATTTACTAAGCAACCCGCATGCGTATGCCACACTGCGATGTCATCGGCGTAGCACGCCACTTTAACGCCTTTGCTTAGGTGGTGGACAATCGTATTCATGTACAGAAGAAAAAAAAAGTGGGCTAAGTACGGAGCCCTGGAGAATGCCTGCTTTCATAAGGTGGGTGTTCGAGAAGGCCATTCACCTTGACTCTGAATGTTCTTTTCCTGAGGATATCGTTTATCGTGATCAGAACATTTGATGAGATGCCCAGTGAATGACATGTTGATCAATTTATGCCTCCATAATCTGTCGAAAGCAGCATTTAGACTCGGCGCATAATGAATGAGGCATAATGACTGATATAGTTTACATTTTTCTTTGCCAAAGAGAAAACATCCGCTTCACTTGCAAAAAAGCTGGGTTCCGGTAGCGTGATCGCTTGGTGCGTTAGGCTCTGAGCAGTTCAGTCTAGGATTATTGCTTTAAAACAACCATAAATGTAATTCATGGTTTTGGTGATTTGTTTTGGAAGAAAAGACACTTTTGATTTGTTTTTATCCGAGCGAAATGTAAGACATTTTCCCTTTTTTTCTGACGATGATCTTTAAATGTTCCACTGGATGTTTTTTTCCGTTAGACGGATGGATTATGAAAGCGTGGTTTCTGGGCGAGTTTGCCGATAAACAATAGAGTTGCGGAACTATTTTTACATTTGGACGATATTATTTCATGTGTTTTTTGTTTATTAGGCGAAATATTTTAAATTGCAGTAAAAACCGCTTCACTCGCGGAGTAGTTAGCGCAATAGAGTTTTAAAACAACTGTAAATCTTATTTAATGATTTCACGGAAAGTTTTAAATTCCAAAGAAACTTCAATAGGGTTTTTTTCTTTGAAAAGGTGTGTGCGCATTTTATACAAAGAAAAATGATAATTTTACATCAGAGGGGGAGGGAGCGTCAACTTTTTTTTTTATTCAACGGACTTCCATTAAATTTTTAGCTCGGGCATCGCTGTGCGGGTACTGCTAGAAGTTTATAAAAGTGAGATGTATCTTGTTGCTGTTGGATATTGCATTATAGCAATTTAGAAATATGTATATGTTAGAAATTGCAAATTAAATGCCCCGATGCCTTAAAAACATTTTGTCCTAAAAAAGCAGTTTTTTTCAAATAAAAAAACGCTTGAAGTGCAGCAGTAACTTCTCGTATTTTCCTATTTACTTCCAATGATTCGAAATTCATTTCCTACAAAACGCGAATTTTAAGTACCGCAAATGTAACTATACGCTTTTTAGTGTGCATTCGAAAGTGTAATTAATCTTCGAAGTAAAAATCTAGTTCGGAGATGGTATTTACTTTCTTATTTAAACAAAACTAATATGGAAGGAAAAACGGTCTTCTTCTAGAACTGCGGGTATTATTTGCTATGCATTCAGGTGAATGATTCCTCTTTTTATTGGAGTTTAATTTGAAGAGAATTGGGGGGGGGGGGAACACATACAATAGTTTCCTTCTAAAACCATGCATTATTTTTATCTAAGTTAATCCTTTCAGTTCTGTTTCTCTCATTTATGACTCGTGTTGGGTTACAAAAAGTACTCACACATTTTTAAAAAAAATAAAATCTCACAGTTTTATTTTAAAAAATCTTGCAATTGTGTTAGTAGGATTAATAAACATTTGATATACATTGATTACTTAAATACATTTTTAGCCTAATAGGCTAAAAAAAAAAGAATTAACAAACAAATTATTACTTTTGACAGTATCTACTGCTTATCAGTATTTTTTTTTGTCATACCACTTCCTAATATAACAGCAACAGTGGCTACAGTCATTGCAACGTTAACAAAATCAGCAACAATTACATAAACAGCACCAGCAACAACTACATAGACAACATTAGACAGAGCAGCCACAATATCATTCGCATTAAACCATATCAGCACTATCAGTTCCAGCAACCGCAGCAGCACTTGTTACATGTCGTTTTAGCCTTATCGATAAGGTGCTGCAATCGCATCAAAACAGTCGAGGTTCAACGACTGCCGGTACGACATGTACGTTAATGTTAATGGATATGCACAAAATACTTGCAAAATTATTTTACATTAATTTCGATTGACTTTAATTATTTTTCAAGGAAAAAACTAATTGTTTCGAATTTTTAAGTTTATGAGCAATATTAAAATTTCGTTCAAACAACACAATAGTCGAAAATCAACCTATTATAAAATAGAAACTTTTCGATAGCCGATTGTTTTTATTTTAATAAAATGAGCAAAATGTAAGCCGCTTTGAATTTCCAATTAAACTTAAATTCGATTTTTATTTGCACTTAAATACTTAATCTGTGCTGCATTACGAAATTGCAAAAACATATTCAAGTAAAATCGGATCGGACTATTTCATGCTAACTGCTTAAAAAAAAAAAAAAAAAAAGTGTGCCTCGGTGGACAAGTTGCATTTGTTACCCGATTTTTAAGATTAATAACATACTTTCGTAATCCATTCCGCTGCTTTAGTGAGCAAATGTAGTGAGTTGACAAATTCAAGCTTTGAATCTCTTTCAAACCTAGGAAATATGATACGTAATATCATTTCCCTGCCCAAGTTTTCTGAAATTAATAACTTCGTCTCTATCCGTCGAAATTGTTAAAACAAACCGTTTCACCGTAATACGATTAACGGCACAGCCAATCGACTGACATTATCAATAACGGTTTCAATTATCTGCGACTATTTCAAGCTTTACTTTAATGAAAATCGGATTAGAGACTTTACGCGTTCAGCATTTCAAAGTACAATCCTAACATGGATGTTAAAAGTTTAAGACACTAATTCAAATGTGCGTTAAGTAGAGCAAACATTTCGGTGAGTAAATTTAGTTAATATTGTTGAAAATGGCTTTCGAATTTACCATTTGAGGCAAGCGAAGAACGCTGGAACGAAATCCTTGGAACAAAATTGTAATTTTTATGAGAATGTAAGGAATTAAGTAAGACTTAAAAGCACGAGCAGGAAGAAGCAGGGGAAAAACAAAACAAAAAACAAGTTGTTATTTTTATGCCTAACGTATTGTAGTTAGTTTTAATAGGAAGAAAAACTGTTGGTAGGGGAGCCCATGATGCTAAATGTGGATTTACTCGAGCGTTGCAGTCACCTATTGGATTTTGTAGTTTAGGTTAGAAGAAGAAGAAAATGTTGCATAATGTTCAACTTCAGTGGTGGGTAAAATGTCTACTGATATTCATAAATGTAAAAAAAAAATAAAACAGTTGCATGAACATATTCGAACGTGCCAGATATTGATAAATTTGATGCTCCAATGCGTCTCTAATTCTCAAGTCATGTTTATCTGCCGACTTGCGTTGTAAGTGTGGCCATCCGGAAGGATGGAAAATGAAAATATTTTTTTTTTTTTTCTCGAGCGCGTCAGATATTTAGAGGGGAGGTTAAGTGACCTTTAAAAAATCACCATTTAAAAGAATGACGTTTTGGAAGTGACGCAAGCTTGTACCGAATTTTTGAAAATGCAAAAAAAAAAAAAAAAAAGTCATATAGATTTACTCAAGCGCGTCAGATTTTTTACAACTTTGTAACCCTCCCACACCCTTGCATTGCACTCAAATCGTCCGATTTTCTAAATTTGCACTCTTTAACTTGTAATTAACCCACCTCGTATCTTAATCTGAGACTCTTCAATAAATCCAATGATCAATTTTTTTTTCACTAATCTTACAGGCTGTTCTAAACGCATCCACCAGCAAAAAAGGCCCACATTTGGTGTAGTACTCGGCAGGATGTAAGGTATCTCCTCTATGTTTATCTGTCGCGCACGAGTAAATCCCCAAAAATACTCTGGGCTCCCCTACTATATATCATTCGGAATGTAGGAGAGGAATCACGTTGCGAAATATATTTTATCAGTGCGTAATTTATACCACTATGAAAGTTTTAAAAGTTTGGTTTACAACCACCCATATTAGATCAATAAAATATATTTGAAAAGCGATTCTATTTGTAAATATCAGCAGCATAATTTAAATTTAATATATGAATGTATGGAATGGTTAGATAGTTAGAATTATGGTGGCATTATTTAAAAAAAAAAAGTTAAACATAGATCAATGTAAAAACAATTCAGAAACGTTCCTGGAAAATAATATGCAGCTAATGTGACCAATATCTGCCAATAATATATCTTGAAAAACACAGGAACGTTTCCTTTTAAAAGTCAGTAAACCTCCTGAAATTATCCTGGAATATTTCTGAAGAATTTAGAAATATCACCGGTTAAAGCCAGTTATGTTCCTAGAACCTTTAGAAAATACTTAAGCAGGCTTAAAGTAACAGCTTGGCACCTTCCTTAATTACCAAGATCCAAAAGCATTATTATGACCACCGCTAAAGCTAAGACGAAATTGCAAGTAAATACCAGGCATCTATCTTGCCTTCTATCCTTGCAAAGCTTTGGAATCCAAAGATTTATTCACTCACAATGGGAGCTAATTCAATCTAGATGTGTTTGTAATCGAACTGAAGCCGATGCACTAATACGTTTAGTTATATTTTAAATTGGTAGGTAAAATTATCTTTCCCAACGGCGAGAAATCTACATGCTCGCCAAATGTTGAAATTCAGGAAACTTTATGACAAAAATATTTGATTTTCACACGAAGTTGATGAAGATCTATGAAATCCAGAATCGGTTGATGGAAATGATCAGTGACGTTTTTATTTTTTGAATATTGTAGGAGATCATAATTGGAACGGCTGTTGTGTTCAGGTAAGAATGACAGCTACAGAAGTCAGTTTCTTTTCTGATGATTGGATCGTAAGCCAGCATTTTCTGCTAATGCTAATAGCAGTATCACTCACTCCTGATAGTTCTTGCAAAGTCGTTGATCGTTGCTTAAGTAGCGACACGTCCACCATCTTGGAGCTAAATGCCGCTTTCTTTCTACGTCTGCTATGAAGTAGCATGTTTTGCTTTTAGATTGCGGTGCTTCTTCGTTGTAGATTGAGACAGAGTCAATAAGTCATCACAATTACGAAAAAAAAAAAAAAAAAAAAAACCTCTGCTTTACCATAGCAGACATAAGGAAAAAAAATGCGGCATTTAGCCCCAAGATGGTGGACATGTCGCTACTTTTAAGCTACGATCTAGGGTTGAAGTACACTCGCAGGCAGTTTTAGAATGACAGTGGTGTACGTCTTTTGAAGTTGCTTACTAGCGACTGTCTACTAAAGTTGATCCATGATAAAGAAAGTACAGTCTAACCACGGATTGTATGGAATTGGTAAACCTGGAGTTAAAACGAGTTTATCAGAATGAGGGGGGGGGGGGGAGTAAAAATTTTGATGCTCGTGCTCCGCTCATTTGAATAAGACTCTGCTTAATTTAGCACATGCCAAAGCTGACATGTCTGAAAACTAATAAATGCGTCCCGTTCCGCTTGTTGTTGTTGTCGTGTGCCAGCTAAGCTGACAATTTGAGATGCGCTGCTTTACTTTTTCAACTGCACCGTAATTTGGTGTGCGGTCCAACTTCCACACTACACAAATTCCACTAGGATCCGTCCATAGGGTGGACAATTATTCACAGCAAACCAACACAATCACACAAATAATGGACAAGGAGAGGAGAGGGAAATTACATCCATGCCGGAGCCTAGATTCAAATCCGAAACCCCATATCCTAGTCAGACAGACTACTCTAGCCACAAGACAAGGCTAGCGGCATTTCCGCTTGTAAACCGGATGTTTGCTTTTCCATACATGCTGTGATCTAACTTCACATACATTTAAATACTAATCTTGTCGTCCAAATTAAAACTCATGAAATCCTGATTTTTGCAGACGTTTTTACAAAATTTTAATTACTCTAAACTATTTTCGGTAACTTAAAAAACCCTCATTTTAACCACAACATATACGTCTTATAATTTAGCAGGACAGTAAAATACAATTAACTGTAAAACTATTAAGTCTTCTTAATTCAAAATTCAGTTGATTTTCAAACCAGATTTTAAGGAGTATTTTTATTATTCACTGAAAGGAGCAAATCACTTACTATCTTTGCATTACAATTCTTTCAAACAGGTTACTGTTTTCCTCAAAAAAAAAAAAAAAAAAAAAAAAAAAAAAAAAGAGAAAAAAAGAAAGAAATCTCTTTCCTGTTAGTCCAAGCTTCCGAAAATGTTTTCCATGATACATGCAACAGTATTCTACTTCTGAATAATAACTATTTTCTTTAAAAAATTTTAAAATCTTTCAGTGGTTTTTAAATATTTTCAATGATTTGATAACAATATTTCGTAGAAATACTTCGCATCGAATCGAAAATTATAATCATTAAAAGCAATGTTATATTTGTAAATTCTCGAGAAAAGGATTCATTATTTTGTTCAAAACGATACTTTGTAATGGCTAAATGACTGAAATGGAACAATGCATAGTCTTCATTGGGAGATAATTTCACCATTATTAATTTCATCATTAATTTTGAATATTCATATTTTTTTATGGAGACACTCTCTTTTTATTTGCTTGATGCACATATATAACGGTAGATTTTACCTTTGAAATTAAAGATTTTTCTGAAACAGACTTTTAAGAAAGCTAAAAATAAATTTTCGTAAAAACATACGCTTCGTATTATTTTTGAAATTAAATAATAAAAATAATAATAATAAGATATGTTTTTAATGATTATTTACGAATTCACAGCAATTCATTTAAGTGTTTCTCCTACATGCTTTAATGTTTACTACTTTGATAGAAAAAAAAACAACGGGTGTGACTACAGGACTTATTATTATTTTTAGTAGAATTTCTTTAGGTTTTCGGAAAACAGAATATAATAAACGCCATCCACATCGCAGTTCAAAAATCACGATACAATTTTAAACTGCACAGTTTAAAACTACATAGCTTTTATAAATATTTATAAGCTCTTTACAGTATGTCGTAAGTATACTTTGTCTAGTATTAGTTAACTCTCTATTTCAAAAAAGAAAAATTCTTGGTTTCTTGCAGAGTTTTGTTTGCCAAATATTCTGGTATTCCACATATTATAGTTTATCTGCTCTTTAATAATAATTTGAGTAATACTCTATTCAATTAATGCTAATAGCTTAATGTACTGTAAATGTAAATATTACAATTGGGCCCCGCAGACGTTTACTAGACGTGTGTACCAAGTTGTGTTTTTCAAAAACTTTATTTTAATCATCATAATTATTTGTATTATTATTATTGTTATTATTATTCCTATCGTTCTTTTTCTTATTACTATTTTAGCTTAATTTTATTTACTTATTTATTTTCAGTATTTTGACATGAATTAGCACAATAGCGACAAAAAATTTGCATGACTGCAGACAAGTATTTATGTAATTACTTTATTCATCGAACAAGGTTTTTTTTTTTTTTTTTTTGTCATTTCAGTTATCTCATCGTCTTGTTTTTGAACTCACATTATTTCATAAATTGAGCTTAACATTTGAGCGAAAAATGATGAAAAGAAGGATACAAGATTTTAAATGCTTACTGATGTTGAAAAATGAATCATGGAATGTGGGAGCTAGGCTCGTTCGATTCCAGACGTTCTTCTAAAATTTACTGATGGCGATTACTTATAAAACCTTGCAATGATTTGCTAGGAGCGTTTTAGAAAAAAAAAAAAAACATTGAAAATACTCGATTCAAATTAATTACCGAATTCAGTCTTTGTGTCATAACTGTGTTATGTACTATGATGTAGTTTAGATAAGTATCACTTTTTTTCCTGCATATATATTTTAATGTATTGATTTAATTAAAAAAAGTATTTTTTTATTAGCATCAAGATCTTAAATTACGCATCTAATATTAGCCAATTATATCCGCAGTAGAAATTGTTTTCAGGATATAGTAAATTAAAAAAGTACTTTAAAAAAATATTTTAGGGGAGGGGTATTCAAAGTGGGTGCCGCAGCACCACGGGTTGTTAGGAAAAAGAGGCGCGAGGTGCAGCCGAGTGCCCAAAATGTCGTTCCAAAATATAAGCAGTCACGCGCGACTATAACTAAAAAGATATCGTAATAGCCGTAATTTCGTTATATAAAGTTAAATAATACGCAGTAAAACGTGAAGGGTTTTTTACATTCTTGCCAAGAAATTTGCTCTACGCGACTCCGCTATTAACTAGTGCAACTGCATCAATAAAACAAAGTGATTTGAATGAAAATTATAATTCTTCAAATACGCGTGCCACGTATCGGAAACGTTTGGGAACTCGTGTAACATATAAGTTTCATAGTATTAAAACGTTATTCTCATAACTTTTGCAGATTTTTAAGTCAACACTTGTAGTTCTTAAACTGTACTTTTTATTAAATATCATTACATTACAAATACAATTCAGATATAAATTATTTTGGTGTTATATTGGGATTGTTAAATAAGAACACATCTATTATTTTATCTAGCTATAGCTTTTCTTAAATAAACTGCTACATTAGTTTTATAAATACTTCTAAAAAGGATAAAAGTATCTAATTATTAATAGCTAAAATACTTAATAGAATAGATAATGCTATGAATTAATTTTACCTGTAACGTATCTACAGATATGCTATGAAAAATAAAAGAAAAATAGTATTCTTTCATTTATAGTTAGGGTACGTGACGCTAAGTAATTAACTCACTTAATTTATTTTGTAAAAGGTTTCATTTGATTTATTACATTACATTGATAGCATTACAAGCTGTTTCACATGTGCTTTCTGTATATGATTTATCTTTTGTGATTTTTTCGAACAACAAATTTATCTTGTATCTACTTCCTGCGCAAAAAAATAAAGATATTTCATTATCTTCTTGAACAAATACAGCGGTTGTTCTACGCAATAAAGTAATACAAAAAAGATGCTATTAGTTATTGTTCTTAATAAGTTATTCTAGTATTCTCTTAAGGTAAAATGCACGTGCTTCCAAGCCTAAAATCACTCAATAAATGAAGCTAAAATACCAAACTGAGTTCATTATTTCTATCACCATACCCTTGCTACATTAAAATAGTCCGCGGAAAAATGGCGAAATGTTTTTTTTTTTTCGTCAATAGAGTTTACATAATTTAATATGGCAGCACCGAGCGTTTGCAGAGTAAAAACTGTTTATATTTTTGAACAGGCGGTAAAGAAAAAGGACCAAGGCGAAAAATTACCCAAAGGTTTGCTGTAGAGGAGAGAAAGCCAGGGGTTTTGAACTTTCAAACATGATTTTCTCTAACACTGAAAATACAGACAGTTCCATCTTTCTTCTCTTTCCTCTGCATATATGTTTTGTTTTCTACAATAGATTGTAATGTTTCCATCGAGAATTGCACTGTACTGACATTGAATATTACTGTACATAAACTCTAAAAGTACATGGCTGAAGGTTATATATATTCGTTGGTTTGGTAAAACCATAAAAATTAGGAAAAAAGACAATATTAAAAAGTGATTTTGAATCAGAAAAACAACAAACAGAATTTAAACCACTGTAAATAACCGTAGTTTCTATAGTTATAGGCAGCCCTTTCTACTGTCATTTTTGATATTTAACTTAAAGGAATATTTTTTGAGTATGGATCATTCTCACGAAACATTATGCCCAACAATGCGAACTTGATTTCATTATTAAAAAATGTCAAATATTCATTTTTTAATTAATTTTTCACTTGATTATACGAGGGCAAATGAAAAAGTCTTCGCGCCTATTTTTTTAAGCCAAAATATGGCTGAGAATGCAAAGCGAAGATGTACATTCCCAGCAGTGAACATTCCTTGAACTGTACTAGCCGTATCTGCCTTTTGCTCCTATGAGCGGCGATGCTGTGAGTCATTTAAGATGGCGGTTGTTCTTCACAAGTCCACAGCTCATGAACAGCGAAGTGTTATTCGTTTTCTATGGAGCTAGGGACAAACGTAAATAGCAATTCGCAGGGAAATGCTCCCCACGCGTGGGGAAAAGTGTCTCTTTAGGACACTCACTTGAAGAGACAACAAGGGGCGTTTGTCCCTTTTGCGAAAAAAATCTAAAAAGTCAAAAAACTACATTAATATTTCAAAAAACTACTCTATTTTTTTTTAAATTAGCATCACGACGCAATCACTTCACGGCGCATTTTCAAAATGTTTCGCCAAATAAATCGAAACAACAAAGCACTGTTTTTCAAACGTTGCCAACACAAGATTGTTGAAGTTTAAAATGTAATGTTTAACTTTTATCTACAGAATGGGACTTTAACAATACTTAAAGTTTCACTAAAATGAAAAATGATCCATCAAATAATTAAATTCGCAAATCTACAGCTTGAATTCGCCGAAATGTGGTTAAGGATACACGGTGTCACCGACAAAAGAGTTCAGATCTAAACGGGTACCAAGTTCCATAGCATTTATTCATAGAGGTTGGATTTTTCTATGTTCCTCAATTCATTTCGAAAACAATTTTTTACTTTCTTTATATTGAATTTAAAACTTGGCAAGTTACTTTATAATTCGAGTAGACAAATGTCTTTAAATCAGTTTACTGATGGCTAAAACTTGTCACTAGTTTAAAATTCATTATCAAAGAAAGTAAAAATTGTTTTCGAAATGAATTGAAAAAAATGGAAAAATCCAACATTAATTAGAAACTGCTATGGAACTTGGTACCCGTTTAAATCTGAACTCTTTTGTCGGTGACACTGTGTATCCCGAACCTTATTTTGACCGAATTTGGCTCTTTTTTCATTTATGTTTTGATGGGATTTATCGTTTATTAAAATAATTATAGCAGTACAATTGTTACAACATTTTCTATAGTTCATATTGCTCGCTCGGTTACCGCCAGTTCAAAAACGAAACAATTAGTTGCATTGTATCTGGTAATACTTGTAAGAAGTATAAATAGTATTATAACTTCTGTGCTTATTTAATCACTTCGAATTGTTCAGTTCACAACCAAAGTGTACTTAGTTTTTTCCCCCGTAAAATAGTTCGAATTGTTAAATGTGGTAACAATCATCGAATTGTCAATAAATCTTCATCAATCGAATTGTTAAATGCTCTCTTTTACATTTGTAATATTAATTGAATAAAAAAAAAACAAGATTTTTTTAAATAATTGTTTTAAAAATTGATGTTAGATTAAGAGAGTATTAGCTTTAGAGACATTATTTCACTCTATGATTGCTCCATGACTAAGTTTTTCTTACGATTAAAGTGATTTTTTAAAAACTCATTTTTGTCCACACGGTTACTCAAAATTTACCAAATGTCAAAGCAACGCTTTGCAAATAACTTATGTAGAAACCAGTAATACTTTATCATGCACAAATTAATAGAGAATCAATAAAAAATAATGATTATTTGTGTATACTACAGTATCATTACCCTTAATCTCGTACCCGAATACTCTAAATGGTGCGTCTTTTGTACCAATCTGCTTAAATTTTAAACTTGAAGGTAATTTCTGCATAGCTTCTGACTCCATTGCATTTCCAACAAGTCCTAAACAATTTAGCTTTGTCACTTTAAAGAATGGAAAATCATACTTTATGATAAATCCAAATGACTTGCATGATATGAAGCATTCATGATTCGATTTGAAGTCTCGTTAGTGAGGCATATATGTTGTGCCAAATCTGCAGTCATTTCAAATGACGCAGTTACATTGAAATCTGGTAAGATAAGCCACGTATTTGGCGACCTCGCACTGAAAACTCGTTCTTTAATCCTATATCTGCATAATTCTAACCTCTATCGGACACGGATGTGAATATTATTAATAGCGCCAGCTAGTCATATTCTCCAATAATCCCAGTTTGTTTGTAGAGACACATTTTAACGTGTTAAACGTATATGACTGTATCGTTTTGGAAGCACTTCGAAAGACTTCAAATTGCGCTTTTGAGATGGAATTTAAAGCAATTAATTTAGCATGTTATATTTGTTTCAGTGAATCAGATACTGAGGATTAAGAGATAACCTGGAGTAAAAAAGTTATAAATCTGAAGCTTTGATTAAAATAACTGATATTGTAATTGTAATTGAACTAATAGCAATTGGAAAAAAAACCGTGCTTTATTTTTTATAGAAGGGTTTGCATTTGAGCACAGTACTTTATTAATTCTGGGGGAAACTATAGTACCTTGGTCTCATAGTACTTTTACTTTTAAGAATATGGTAAATTAAAGAATGTAATATGAGACTTTATCACCATTGTTCTCGTTGAATATTGGTATTTGTAACACATTATTTATAGTTAATCATGCGTCAGATAATATGCCATAAACTTTAGCGTGGTCTTATTCTGTGCATTTACCGTAGACATAAACCACTTGTTAGTATCAAGTCCAATGTCTTAAATATGGCTCAAGATACTTTACCTTTGGGACGACAGTTCACCGCCAGTGGTGTAAGTTAGTTCTACTTACATTTTTTAAAACTTTCAAATAGATATATAGTTGGATACATTTTTTATGGAATTTCTAGAAATTAAACGCTTTTCAAGCTTTACTATTTTGTGAAGACTTTTTAGTAGCTTAAGAAATTTGAGAATTGTAAGACTTACAGTTCTTGATCTCCCTCCAATAACTGGCATGCTTTTATAGATGGACTCAGGTATATACGTTGATTTGTGCCCCAAGTACGCTCTCAGATTACCTTCTAAAATGTTTCCCAAGATTTTTTGAGCACCATTCATAAACTTCTCTCTTAAAATATTATATATTATTTTGAGTTTTAAAGCGTTTTTAGGATTTTTTTAAAAGTTGAAACATTTGGGACAGTAATTTTGAATGAATACATTTAGGTTAGAATGCATCCTAACTGCTGTCCGGCACTATTGTAAAATTCAGGCACTGCTTCTGAGAGATAATAAAAGGTAGTCATGAATTGAAGTAGTGTCTTAAATTTAAAACAAGAAGTTCTGTCTAGAACTAGACGAGCCTACTTTCCCGTATACCCATACTACTTTCTAGTACCTGATCAATATTCTCAAAAATAGCTAAAATCGCAAATTTTTTAAAACATATTTTTAAATACTTTAAGCTGATTTCTTGGAATAAAATAAACAAAGCAGCTAATACATTTTTCCCATTAAAAAATTCTTTCACATCTTTCAAAACGAAAAAATAATGATTAAAATAAATAAGCTCATTAAAATAAATACATCATATAAAAAAAATCGTCTCTTTGTCCCCTGCTGCAAAAAACAATTTTTTAAATGAATTAATGCACTTACCAGAATAAATAAAAACAATAAAATGTCAACTTAAAGAAATAATTTTCATTGTCAAAAAAAAAAAAAAAAAAAATCGTCTGCGCATGTCTTTATGTAGAATTATAAATGACTTCGAGTTTATTCGCCGAAAATTGAATACCTAAATTAAAACTTAAGCGTAAAAAAAAAAAAAAAACAAGTCAAATCAACAATAATTATTTCACAGTCAAAACTATAGCTGCGGAGTCGGAGTCGGAGTCAGTCTCATTTTGGGGTAAAGGAGTCGAATAGTAAAAATTTTTGTCAAAGCTACGAAGTCAGAGTCGAAGTCGGGGAGTCGGAGTTCGATTAACTGTCGGGCACAGGAGTCGGAGTCAGAGTCAAGTGCCCCTAAATTCTCGGAGTCGAAGTCTGGAGTTTGGCGTCAAGAGCTATTTACAACAAAATTTGTTTGAAATAAATCCGCCTTCAAGTACGGAATCTACATTGACTTTCACTTTCCCCGTAGGAGGTTATATTGAGGGATTTGAACTGTTCAAAATTGAACTGAAAATTGTTCAAATCAAAAAGGTATTTTATATACAAGTTTTTCATCAAACGCTTTTTCCTACAAAGTTTGTTTGAAGCAAATTCGCCTCACAGTTCGGAATTGCCTTGAATTTCCCCGTTGGCGCTAATGTTAAGTTTTTTTGAACTGTTCAAAATTGAACAAAAAATAGTTCAAATCAAAAAGTGAAATACGGGAATGAGGTGTCCTCACTGAGAGCTTTCGAACAAAAAAAAGTTTGTTCGAATCGGACTATTCATTCAATAGTTATTAAGGGGGGGGGGACAGACAGACAGACCGACAGATAGACCAACAGACATTCCCCCATCTCAATACCCTACTTTCCAATTTTTAATTTTTTAATATTTATTTAATTATTTTATTTATTTTTCACTTTTTTTTTGTTTTTTGCGATATTTTTAAGATGTATTAAACCTTCTTTCATGCTTTTTTCTTCTTTTTCTGACTTTTACTAGGAAAGTAGGCTAAAAAATGAACAAAACACAATCAACAATTAAAGTTTTATCAAAATGCCCATTAAGCGCCAAACTTACATTAAAATAAAATATAATCTTCCAGATAAATAAAACACGTCTTAAATTAACATTAAATCTTCCATTAAACTATTAAACTATCTGCCAAATATGTATGAAAAACGGAATAATTACATCAAACGTTAAAATGTTCAATACATGGTAAAATAATTAAGTATTTAGACATAACCATCAAGACTAATTCTGACTGCAACGTAAACAATATTTTTCTGTTTCCACCAAATTAAAAGTATACAAGTCACCATACGCATATTTATCTGTACATAACCTTCTCTTGCATTGAATATAACAAATCCTTCAAGCGTAAAAACGTACCTTAATGATTTCTTGTTCATTATTTATACACGCTATGTTAAAGGTACATATTTTACTTTCGAGAACCTTTAATATCATTACACAGAAGCACATTTTTGAAGAACAATGATACAATTTATGGATCATAACGCATTCCACAAAGGGACGAATCGATCTTGAGTGCATTGTTCAAGGTAGGAAACGCGAGATTGGGTTTCGCTTTATCGCATAACAAATACATGAATACTTAGTGAAGATTAGTGGTCGGATAACAGGAGGTTGATTTCACATAAATTAAGGCACGAATCCACTCTACGGTTTGCAAGTAATGCATAATATAAGTTTCTATTCTGAATACGTTGTGGTTACTTAGTATATACTATGCAGTTTAATGATGTAAATGTGGTGATGTGTAAAACTGGCTATGCATTGTGCTTATGAAAGAGTGATTAATTACTTAAACCATCGTTTGCAGAGAAAAAAGGATTATTTACAGAAAATTCACGTTAATTTGTTATTCCATGTTCAACAAACAAATAGTAAAAAATACCTTAACACACAATTTTAAATGCAATACATGTTAAATGCCTAAGGGAAATGACTTTCAATTTGCTTTTGCTTTTACATATTTCGCATTTTCTAACTTTGAAAGGCCTTTAATAATTTTTTACCACTTGAATAATAGAATCATTAAACCATTTTTCGATAACATGTTGTAAATACTAAAATTAGTCCCAGAAATTATTCAGGTACATTATTAACTACACATTTAGTTTAGTAAATCACTAGTGAGAGTATCTTTATTGCTCCCACTTTTACTACACGGCCCTTGTTCCTAATCTTGCCCCGGGTTACAGATTTGGCAAGCTTATATATATATATATATATATATATATATATATATATATATATATATATATATATATATATATGTGTGTGTGTGTGTGTGTGTGTGTGTAATTTTCTAAAATAGTGTTATTTTGCACTCCAAAGTTTTGAGCTTTTAATTTTTTTAACTTCTCACAAGGCGTGAAGTTAGTTATTTTTTGTAACGCACTTATAATGTTATTAGTAAGTATTAAAATGTTTAAAACAAACTTGTCATGTAATTTTTTTAATGTGTTTCAATTTAACTTATAGAATAAAAAATCTGTAGTTAAAAAAAAGTTTCCAAAATAGAAATTATCCAAAATAGTAGTGACAATGCACTAATATCATTTTATCAATCTATCCTCACCATCCACATGTTTGTAACATTTGTATTGGATGGTAATGACACCTCAACGTATTTTCACCTGGAAATATATGAAATATGGCCACTTTTGATTAAATCCTCTATGTTTTAGACAATAGTTCACTTGATGTGCGCATAAAAAGAAAAAAAAATCCCAATAATGCTAAAAGTAGATCATTTTGAGTTACGATGGTAACGACTGACATATAATTTTTTTCGATTTTATTTGATAGAAAATACACTTAATTAGGAAGCTTAGAAACTGTTACTTAAAAAATCTTATTTTACAAGCAAAGTTATGATGGCAGCTAAACAGAATCTTAAATAACTGAAAGTTAGTCAATAATCTTAAGTTATTTAAGATGCTATTTGCACCTAGAGGTCATGAAAGCCAGTAAAAGCTGCTGGATGGTATTGCCATTCAAGGAAACAAAAAAAAAAAAAGAAACCTTTTATCTTCGTATATTCTTTTTCTTCGAAAGTAGCTTTTAAAGAAATACTGCAATAGTAGCTTGACGAAGACAAATTGTTTGTACTAAACTGTCATCACAAAAGTTTCTATGATTGATGCCCTTTAATTTACATGTAACTCTTAGCAAGACAATCAGCAATATATTTTCTGAAATGATAAAAGAGAAAGCATGAACATCTTGGCATGAGCTGTATCTCTTTCGCTAAAGGAGTAAACGTGACAGAAATGTATGGTTGCAAAGTTTGTGTTCTGATTTCCTCGTTAAATCTTAAGTTTCGTGTCTATAAATTACCAATAGATAGAATAATGAGCAGTTACGTGTATATATATATATATATATATATATATATATATTTATTTTTTTAAGGGGAAAGAACTTCCAACAGTTTCCATAGTGTTTTAATTGTTTTTCAGAACATTAAGAGGACAAACAGGTATTAATATTGAGTGCTTTGGTTTTTTTTGAAAATATAGATATTGTTCTCCTATTTTTCGCGAACAATTTAAAACAAACTGTTTTGAAATTTCCTGTTATAATGAAAACTGTGAGAGGAAACGAATCATTTTTTGTCGTTATTTTGGGGTGAAAAAGTATTTAAAAGCGGCTTATTTCAATTGTGTCTTTTTTATACTACACGCATGATTGCTCAATAAATTCAGAAACATTTTTCATGATTTTCTTACTGAAAATGTATTATGCTTTCTTTAACAAAGTGAACCCCATTTTGTGTGAAAATATTTACCGAAAAAGTAGAAAAAGGTATAAACAAGATGAAGTTTTGACCAATATTTTGACGTTTTAATCTTAATTACTGTGTAAAATCGAAATTACACTTAAATTTAAAAAAAAGTTGTTTAATTTATTACAATATCAGTTTATATAATTTAGATACCAAAAATAATCTGTTATGTCTAATATTTTTTCTGTTCATTCGCGCAAGGTGGAAGACTCAATTTTTATCTCAAAAATATTTGCTCATTTTTATTATTCACTAAAAACAACACCAATTGTTGGGCTTAAATAAATACATGGAGTACAAAAAAAAAAAAAAAAAAAAAAAAAAAAAAAAAAATGAAAAGAAAAATGTGCATCTGAAACGTGTCCTTTCAGTGTTATAGCGTATCGAATTCGACTGTTTTTTTACCCCTTTCTGCAAGGTTAAAAGTTCGTATTTCTCCTAATTATCTACTTAATCCCACATAATATTAAGAGATGTTAAGAGATAACAACTGAACTGTTTGCTCTGATGTTTAGATAACATATACATTTTTGTAAATGAAATTATGATTTTCATCAAAACGTTGTTTTAGTAACGTACACTTTCTACTGTCAATTGAGTTTACAGTGGAATGTACAAAGTTTATACATTATTTTCAAATGAAACAGAGCTACATACTCAGGTAGCATTCTAAAAAGGGAGAAAACTTAACTTTAAATGAAACATAGGCAAGAATTTAGTTACTATGTTTAAATTTTTAACATTACATCAACACATGCTTTTTATTATTTGGTTTTCTACTTGAAATATGCCCTTATTTTTGCCTGAAAATTGGCAGCTTTTTATTTATTTACTGTATTTGATGCTTTTTAATGCGGAATAATATACTGTTGTTTCGTTTTTATAAATATTTACTCATAGTTTTCTTAAGGCTGAATAATTGCGTTCTAAAATTTATTTAAAATTCTTTTTAGTGAAAAAAAAAGAGCTTTGTAATAGTTTTAAACATATATTTTTTAAAATGGATTGAATACATTTGAAACATTCATAATTAATAATTGATAAAAGCAAAATGTAAGAAATTGTTTTTTTTTTTTTTTTGTCTCTATTCTTTATAAACATGAAATATTACATTTTGCATTACATACTTTCTTTTGCTACTACTACTTACTTCGTACTAATACGTTATTGAAAATATTTAGTAAAATGTATGCATTTTTAATGCTCAGCGATTAAATTGTGCTCTAGACTCTATTTTTCTATTTTAAAAACACGTTGACGTGTTAACCTTTTTCTTCTTAAATCTATTTATTCGCCTTTGGTGAAGATCACGTTGAAATTGAAAATTAAGTCAAGTAATCTTTCAAGGATCAAAAGTCTTAAACATTTCTTTTAATTACAGACAAAATGATAATTAGCAAGAGAAAAAAATCTTACTTTATATCCTGCAAATTGCGAAACGGAAATTGAAAAATATTTTTTTCGTTAAATTCATGAAAAGTGGAAGTAAGGAATAAACTGTTTTTAAGGGAAAAAAAGTCATTTTAGAAGAAAAAAAAAATGTTAACTAATTTAAACGCTCTCACATGCATCAATAAAAAACTACCGTCTAATAAATAAAGAAAAAAAATATTTTAGTTACATTTAAAAATGTTTTTTATAAAGTGCTGTGTGTTATTTTATAAGTTGTCGATAACTCATTGACCATTTCGAGCATTCAATTGCTAATAAAATTGCAGATGATTGTTTTCGCCTTACAAAAGTACTCACCATAAAAGAAAAATAATTTGTCCATCAAAAAAAAAAAAAAAAAAAAATCAATTACCTCAACACTAATACTTTTTTATGCTTTATTATATGTTATTATTTTTTATTGCTCAATAAGTTGAAAAAACATACTATAGGTAGGGCAAACCAAAACTGGCAGCCATGTAGAGGCTACGCATATCATGAGCATAGCATTAGGATGCTGCCAGATTAGGTAAGTCTCAACTGCAGGCACAATTGAGAGTAAGTGCAGTGTTTGCAATTTGCTCAATTACAATAACAGATTTTTTTAAAATAAATATAGAATATAGAAAGAATTAACCTTTCAAATAAGTACAATATAAAATATCATATTATAACAAATAATAATTTAAATAAAACTTAGTCATCATTTAAATGTTTTTTTTTTTCATGAAGTTTGGGAGAAAAGGAGTTTTTGTGAAGAGAGAACTACATCTGTACGATGTTCACGGACAAAATCAACGGTTGGAGGGCGGGGGATATTCCCTCTTAAAATCATCGACCAATTAAATCACCGTAAGATATAATTTCTCTTCTTTTATGTGAAGATCCTTTCTTATATCGTCGCCCCGGAGCAATAGCAATATATCTTAGTTTTATTCTTGGGATTAGATATCTTACTGTTGCTCTGAGGCGACGATATATATTTCGTTTGAAATAAACAATAAATTCTTTTAGGCATACATCAGAATAACTAAATCTCTTCAATTGACTTTTCTGATCTTTTATATGTGCTTTAGTATATGTACTTTGCTTCAGCGTAATCTTCTTTTATGCAAGGATATAATATCGCAAACAATATATTTTTTTTTCACTTTTCTAAATATTTCCCATGTGAGTCTGAGTTTAGAGTTACGTCTGGATGTGGGTTAGTTGTTTCAATTTCTATATGAAATGTTGTTTCCATCAATCGAAAGCAGAAATATGAATAACATATAATAATACATAATTTTACATTTTGTACGGTAACAAAATTCTACTTACGTTATTCAACAACTTTGTCATAGTTATGTTTATGATTTCTATTAGAAATGTTTAATTTTAAGTTTAATGTATATCTGCAGAAAAATTTGGTCCGAAAACCATTTTTAAACAGCACTTATTTTTCTGTCTAATTGTTGGGAGACTCCTCGATTTCATTCTGACCATTTTTTATCTGCGAGATTGTACACATAGGTACAGAAACTAACTCAATGCGTTTACATACGGACTTTATTCATGTCTGCCATCCACACTACAACGCGCAGAGTTGCGCTTCTAGTGAAACAAAAAAGCAGTCGACTACCTGTCAACAGAAGGTATTATTTTATCTGGCGCCACCTGCCAGATAAATTTCTTTACATCAAAATTTACATAAATGACGATAAATAAAGAATTGAATAATTAAAAATAGAAAACAGTTCAAAGTTCTTTTGTGATCAGTTTCACAACACTCCCACCTTTTTGATTTGCTTGAATCAAAAATTAAATAATGCTATTGTTAAAACGGGAGCACACTTCTAACGGGTACAATTTTCGTACAGGACGGGTCAATGTACCATTTTGGGTTTTTACTTTAACAACTCTTACCCTTCCATCTCTTCCAGTATACAGTTCTTGAATACGCGCGATTGGCCAGTTAATTCGTTTGAGATTTTCGCTTCCAACCAATACAATGTCCCCTAATTTCAGCTCACAGTGAGTTTGTCCATGTCTCTGCACTAGTTGTCCGAGATACTCCTTGCGGAAACGACTTCGAAGTTGTTCCCGCAACTCTTGGCAAAAGCGTTGGCGTACTAAAAGTTTATCTCGGTCTAACAGGTCCAAATCTGGGGTTCCTGAAAATTTAATGTCCTGTATAAACATAGAAGGTGTTAAAGGCGTTAAATCCTCCGTGTCGTTCGAGACATATGTTAGAGGACGACAGTTCATTACCGACTCCACGTCACATAGGAGAATAAGTAATTCCTCATAGGTTACGGATGCTTGTCCCAAAACTCGCACTAATAATTCCTTAGTGGTACGAACTAGACGCTCCCACCATCCGCCCCACCACGCAGCTGTGGGCGGAATAAAATTCCAAGTGATGGGGCTTAACGTTTCCAGCGATATCACCTTTTTCCATTCTATTTTTCTCAGCAATCTTGACGCTCCAACAAAATTAGTCCCATTGTCGGTGTACACAACAGACGGACGACCTCTTCGGGCTATGAAACGCCGAAGCGCTTGTATGAAGGTCTCTGTGCTTATGGATGACACCAACTCTAAATGTACGCATCGGTATACCGCACACGTAAACAATACTATCCAAGTCTTAGTTTTATTCCAGAGGATAAGCGGACCGCATAAATCTATTCCGGTGACTTCAAAGGCGAAAGCATCACGAACTCTGTCCAATGGTAACTGAATGGATCCAGTAGTTGGAGGTTTTGCAGCAAATCTTTTACATCGAACACAGTTCTTAACAATTGATCGGATTATGCGCCTAGCACCTATTATCCAAAATTCTTCTCTCATTATAACAGTCAATGCTTGAGTTCCAGCATGTGAATATTTCAAGTGATAGTCTCTCACAAAACAGTTCACTATGTAGTGCTTCGATGGCAACAAAATAGGATACCGGAATTCATAGGAATCTTCTCTTTCGACGATTCGTGTTCTTACTCTTCTTAAACCACTTTGATCTCTTATGGTCAAAATGCCGCCAATAGAGTCTCCCATTTCCGGAAAACTTTCCGTCTGAACAAGAGCAAGAAGCGCGATTTTAGATTCTTTTATTTCGGAATCTAGCAAGAAAGGTTCTCGAATTACCGTTACTTTTTGACAATTTTTAATGAATCTTTTTACCCAACTTAAAACTGGTATCATTTTTGAAAATTTAGAAAACTTCTCGTACCATTTAACTCTATCACTTTCTACTACGGCACTGAGATTTAAACATATGCCTTTCTTGCGTTCTGCAAAAACTAAAGTTTCACTTGCTTTAACCTCAGATTTTGGCCAATTATCTTTAGGACTTTTAAGACAAACAGGCCCACTCCACCAATCTGATTTAGAATACTGAAGAGGCAAACAACCGCGTGAAGGTAAATCTGCGAAGTTTAAATGACTTGAAATATGTGACCACTGATTTGTGTTTGTAACTGAGCAAATTTCCCTAACACGATTACCCACAAAAGTTCCCCACGCGTCATTTCTTTGTATCCAAAATAATGCTGTGCTGGAATCTGTCCAAAAATATTTAGCTACATGTAATGCGAGTGCTTCCGACACGTATTTAGAAAGGCGCACACCTAAAACACATGACATAAGCTCTAGACGCGGAATAGTAATTCCTTTTAATGGAGTAACTCTTGACTTGGCTGCTACAAACCTAACAAATATTTCCCCTTCACTCTCAGACCTCAAAAAAATTACCGTTGCATATGCATGCTGGCTAGCATCACAAAATATATGAAGTGACCAGGTACTTCGATCTCCGAACCCTATACGTCGCGGTATTCGCAAATCATTCAGAATTTTCAGTTGATTATACCATTTTAAAAATTTGTTTCTAGTAATACCGGGTAAAGGGGCATCCCAGTCCACTTTCATCTCCCAAATTTCCTGTAGTAACAACTTCGCTTGCAATAAAACAGGTGTCAAAAATCCCAAGGGATCAAAAATTGATTGCGTTAAAGACAAAACCTCCCTTTTAGTCACTTTCTCTGAAACCGCTACGTTCTCAATTTTTACGTGAAGATTATCTAACTTTCTGTCCCACATAATTCCTAAAACTAGAACGGGATTCTCTGCCGGGGAATCTGCGCTCAAATATTCTGGCGCCAATTCAATATCTTTCTCTGCTGGACCATATGTCCACATTCGCAAGTCCATTCGAGCTTCAGCTAAAATTTCAGTAGAGGATTTTACAAAATCCACGAGATCCTTTTCATTATCTACTGAAGTCACGCAATTATCAATGTAAAATGCTCTGTCTAATTTTCGTGCAATATCGTTTTGATCAGGCGGTACTTTCGACAAATGGAAGGAAATAACCACCCCCAGTAAAAATGGGCTCGGCCTTACCCCGAACACGACTCTTGTGCGACGAAGAACCTTCAACTTGCCTTTCTCCCACCATAAAAATCTCAAAAAGTCCCTATCTTCTTTCCTCAACTCAATCTGCAAAAATGCACGCCGAATATCGGACGTAACACCAATACTTTTCTCTCTAAAACCCAACAAAATAGATGGAATTTCTTCGATTAAATTTGGGCCTTTAACCAAGCAATCATTAAGGGATGGTGATCTATTAACTTTGCATGACGCGTCAAAAACGGGTCTTATCTTAGTCGTAACACTACTAGGTTTAAAGACTGGGTGATGAGGTAAATAATGCCCTTTAAAATGCAATTCATTATTTGGTACCGCTTCGACTACACCCTCTTCTAACCACTGTTTAAAAATGTTATCATATTCCTCATATTTTCTCAAAGATTTAAGTCTATGGGTGACATTGAACAATCTCTTTTCGGCTATATGACGATTTGAGGGCAATTCTACATTGCATCCCAGCCAAGGTAATCCCACACTATAACGACCCTCCTCGTTTCTCGAGAGAGAATTCAGAAATTGCTCACGTGCTATTTTTTCCTCTAAAGAATTATTTAAATTGAGATTAGCATCCAAAATTCCGATGGTTTCTAAGCTCCAAAGATCAGAAATCTTGAAATCCTGTATTGCTAAATTCGTACAAAAGGCAGAAGCATTTTTCCCTTTATGAAAATCATCTGATACACCGCAAACTGTCCAGCCCAATTTTGTACAAATAGCGGTTAAACCTCCTTTCAATTGCTTAACTCGCCCGGTAAGAATTTTCCCGTAAATGTCACTACCTATGAGCATTTCTATTTTAGGACAATTTTCACCTAAATCCGACAACCAAATCCGATTTCGCTTTAATTGTTTCAATATCGGACCCTTTGGTACCCGAGGTATATCCCCACAAATTACCTTCTGATCCAAGAATTCAAATTCTAAATTTGGATACCTATACGAGCTGACCGAGCACAATTTTGCTCTGTATTTGTTATGCAACTTTGGTTCAGTTTTAGTACCCCCAAATAAAGTAAGAGCTACATTTTCTTTTGACACAACGGGTAATTCTAGCTCTATGGCTAATGATTCCAAAATGTATGATTTTTGGGAACCACAATCTAAAAGGGCTCTTATTTCTTTACACTCCTTAACTCCTGCTACTTTTACCCACAAAGTCATTAGAGCTACCTCCGGGGTACAAGTTTGCCCGACTGTAGTTGTATGCAATATTTCAGCTACCGTCTTTTCCTCTATTGCCTGAATTGGTTTATTCAACTCTGGGCATAAAATATTTAAATGCGCTTTACCGCAAGAAAAACATTTAATAAACTGTTTACAAAATTTTGCTATATGATTTGGCTCTAAACATTTTAGACAACATTTCTTTTCTTTAACTTTAGCTATCCTTTCATTCAGAGATAATGCACGTGCCCCATAACAATTTTTACAATCATGCATTTTATCACAAAAAAGACAAGCTCGATCCTTAGTGCTAAGAAAACTTGAAGCAGTGGAAATGTGAGCTTGTTTCTGAAACTTAAATTTTCCTTTCAACTCACGATTTCCGTCTTTATGACTAAAATTATCTAACCCACTGCGAGCCAGTTTTAGCCTCTCTTCACCCTCCACTTCAGCTTTCAAAAATTTCATCAAATTGGAAAGGCGAGAAACATCAACCCCTTCAGGCTCGTTAAAGAGCGAACTTCTTTGCCACGCTTTCAAAACATCCTCGGTAAGACATGATTCCACCATCGGAAACAACCAAGCTGTATTTTCGTGCGACTTTAAACCTAAAGATTTCAAGGCTCTCAAATGAGCTTCAATTTTATCATAGAGTTTATCGAGTGATAATTTATCCTTACTATTTGCTTTAACATTAGAAACAATTAACTTAATCAACTCTCTGACATATACTTCTACTAATAGTTCCGGTTTTCCGAAACGTTCTTTCAAAGCTGAAACAGCTTTATCATAATTCTCGGAAGTAACTGGATAACTTTCAATAAACTCTCTAGCTCGAGAACCGAATTTCATACACTGAATTAAATAGGCAAATTTGTCACTCTCATACAAATCAGGGTCACTGTGAGTTTTTTCAAATTGGGACCAGAACGGCAACCAATTTATAAATTCCCCGTCAAACTTTTTTAATTCAATTTTCGGAAGTCTATATTGTTTAATCCTATTCAAGGAAATGTCAGCACTATCGGCTGACCTCGATTCTAATTTAACTTGTTCAGGATTTTGAAATTTCTCATTTACTTGTCGAGACAAAGTTATGAATTCATCAGAATACATTTCACACTGCTCTATTTCTTTATTAACATCTTCCTCTAAAGTATTCTCATCAGAAACCAACAAATCAAGAATTTGATTATCAAGTGTTCTAAGTTCTAACTGTACGTTTGTTAACTTAGTAATTTTATCTCGTACTACATCTGAGGAAAATTCTTCCTCACTTAACTCTACTTTTACGACATTCGCAGTTTTCGTAAAAGAAGTTCTTAAACCAGTACGTTTAACCCTCAATGCTTTTAATTTTAAAGATTCCATTTTTAGCATTCAAAGTTACGTTAATTTGCAAAACAATGTCGACATTACAGAATTACAAACTATTACAACTGCTAAAAATTTACTTTAAGAAACTTGAAAATTCCGAACATTTATCAAAATACAAAAGTATCGGAAAACATCGACAAATACTTAAACACTTCTAAAAATACCTCAAAATTCCTATAATCCTGTCGCGGACGCCACTAATTGTTGGGAGACTCCTCGATTTCATTCTGACCATTTTTTATCTGCGAGATTGTACACATAGGTACAAGAACTAACTCAATGCGTTTACATACGGACTTTATTGATGTCTGCTATCCACACTACAACGCGCAGAGTTGCGCTTCCAGTGAAACAAAAAAGCAGTCGACTACCTGTCAACAGAAGGTATTATTTTATCTGGCGCCACCTGCCAGATAAATTTCTTTACATCAAAATTTACATAAATGACGATAAAAAAAGAATTGAATAATTAAAAATAGAAAACAGTTCAAAGTTCTTTTGTGATCAGTTTCACAACACTGATAAAGCAAACAACGTGTTCCATTTAAGAATGGCATTTTTATTGTGCAATGCTATTTTGGTCCGTCCAATGCAACTTAGTTTCTTTAAGCTACGAACCTATTTTTATCTACTTTAACTTTCTGATTTAAAAGACAAGTTAAATAAACTGAAAACATGCGAAATTTGCAAGTAGAATACTACGGAGCTATATATTTTAAATATTTCGCTTACTTTACATCTTACTGGACATCAAGAAAAAAATTTAATTTGAATATTTATCCAAAATCCAATTCTTGTTGTTATGACTTTACGAATTTTAACCTAAGTAATTCTCAAAAGCCATTGTTCTTCTAGATTTTGTTTTAAATTTTGATATTAAAATAAAGTTTTTCTAAATTCTTGTTCGGATTTTAGTAAATATTTCTAAAAGAATTAGGTATCACACAAAAAGATTCTTTGATAAAAACTTAAAATTATTTTTATAAATCATATAGAACTCTTTGCAATAATTTTAGAGAGTAATAAAATATTTAATTAACTGAGTAAATAATTAAAGGAAGGGAAATACCCAAAAGCTCTTATTGGAAATGGATAAAAGAGTTTTAAAATCGTGAAATTATTTGACTTCAAAATAAGACATAAAGGTTTTCGAAGAAAATAAAAGAATGGCTAATGTTACAAAATTTTTAAGTAGCAAATACAAAGCTAGATTTAAAAAAAAATGCTTAACAAATTGGCATTAAATCACGGAAAATGCAAGCAGCTGTTTGGTAATGTTGTGAATCTAATTGTTCAAAATATTTCTAAGCATGATTAGAAGCCAGTTAGCGTCTTTTAGCATCAATAATATGAGATATTTGATATTTTCCGTAGTTATGTTTTTACAGCTTTAGTTCAATCAAAACTCGTTTTAAGTATGATGCACCAAATGTTATACCTCTAAACGTAGGTATCTGTAAATTTGAAATGTTAAAATGGGTGACTTTTGAATGGTTTTGAATGGGCATTTGGTTGCCCGAAGCAATATAAAATGTAATAAGAATATTAAAACGAAAAGTAATATTTACAGCCTTTGTTTTCGGCATGCTTAATTTTAATTTTTTTTTTGTGATAAATTTGTTTATAGTTTAAACAATTACGATACCATTTATGGTTTACGACAATTATTATTTTTTAATATTATAAATACCTTAAAGCAAATTTTTTAAGGAAACAAAAAACTTCATGCTGTGTTTTACATCCTTTGTTTTTCACACTGCACCCTTTGAATAATATATTTGCTTAAAAACTTTCTCAAAAGATAAAATGTTAATTGAATGGAAAAAGGACTTAAGCTCTCCTCTGGTTCAGTTTCGAAACTAATTACGTTCTTTCTAAAGTTATTCCTTAAGGTTTTTACTTGTCTGAAAAAAAGGAGATGAATTGATGTGTCGGTGCACGTTAGAAGTTCACCTAGTGGTGAGTAAAAGAAGTATTTTTTTTTCGTTTAGTTATTATTAGATCCTATAAAGAACTGAAGAAGAACATTTACCAGAAAAATTGCAAGAAAAAAAAAACAACATATGATGTATAGATAAAGACATTATATTATATGGTGATAAAGAGGCAGTGTAGTTAATAAAAAAATAGCTATGTGAGATGAGAATGAAGAAAAAAGTTAACGTAAGAAGGACACAAAATGAATGCGTCCTCCAGACTTTTCAAAGTTTCCAATGTGTTATGAGGAAAATATATGGATGAAAAAGAAACTTAAATATCAATTATGCTTTTTTTAATATTTTTCTTTCTTCTTTTTCTTAAATTTTCATCCAAGCATTAAATATTACTCGTATGTTGTATGAAAAAAGAATAAAAAGTTCCTCTTTCAGCTATGTTTTTTTTTACATTCTTTCAAAACCTTGTTGTTGAAATCAAGTTAAAACTTTTTGGTAACTAACTACTCTCAATAATTAGGCATTTCAGCAAACTGTTCCTCGGAAATGTCCTTGAATGAATGCAAATGAAATGAGTGCAGAAAAGTTTCTTTCGCTTCGACTTTGAATAATTCAAAGGATGGAAAACCTTTTACAAAATAGTTAATGGGCATAAAAAATAAATCAGCGGTATTTTTCTTCTAGCTGTATGCAAAAAAAAAAAAAGCTGAACACTTTTATTAATCATCATAAGTAAATCACTTGGAACTAGTGTTTTGTCAGAAGACTTTTTTTTTCTTAAATTCTTATTAATATTTTTTTTTTTAATTTATAACCTTATGTTATGTTTTGAAATTAATGTTCTACATTTAGCTCATATTTTTGCATCTTTATTTTATGAAAAGGAGTAGAGAGGTGTGGTGAAATTTATAATTGAAAACCTTGTCGTGAATACTAAAGGCTTGAAAAACGTAAAACTGAAAAGCATTTGTAATCGTACAGAGTCCAATTTAATCCGAAAAGGTCTAGCAGGAATAGATATATGCAAATGAACTAGGGCAGTGGTTACCATCCTTTTTTTTTTTGCTTATACCAAGATGAATCTAGCGAGGCAGAACGCATCTTAATAAAATATATATAAATCTGTTTAGACAACGCTGTAGAAAAAAAAAATGTTACTTTACGTACTTGCTTATTTTATTCATTTGAAGTTTTCAACTGTTTTTTCGAAACGAATTTCTGACTATTAGATGTCAAATTGGCAATAATCATTTCTAATAACGAATGAAGATTAATTGTTTGAGTTAGAAAGACTCTAAAATTATCTTTTTCGCTTTTTTACCATTGAACATATCATTGCTCTACGTAGATCAGTTTCGCGGGACGTATATTATCCACCGGCAGTAGGTTGATCGCTACTGAACTAGAGTAAAATATTTAAATTTCATAGTTCATATATTTCTTAGTTATTATTTCATTCTCAGTGCAGTAGAGTTTATTCTTCAATTTTTCATTAGACAGCAAATGTACTATAAGTAAGTAGTATACTGCCGTGAAATGCGCAAAAGTCGTACCTGCAGCAGAGTTCAATATGAGAAACTGCCGTTTAAAGTTTTGTGTCTCCATGCATTTGATTCAAATTTTTTTTTAAATATTCTCAGTGCACAGTCATAACTCAATTTGATAAAAAGTGCAGATACGACCTTTGTGCTTAGTACGGCAGTATATGTCTTTCGTTTACTCATTGCAAACGAATTTCGTTTTTAATGCGTTCAATTTTCAGATACTTTAGCTTTTGCTTACATGTTTTGAATTTCTAACTAAAGATTCACAATTGCGAAGTGTGGCAATTATTTTTATGTAACTTTTTTTTTTAATATACGATTTTCACATTTTTTTTTTCATGAACATATTTACCAATATGATCGCTTATTCGACTGATGGCGATACTTCAAAATTTAAAGAAAAAATCAGTTTAAGAGATTCGCTAGAAAGTTTTGGAAGGAAATCACTTTAAATCTTCTTCCTTGAAACATATGTTTACATTATTGAACGTTTTCCTTGTCTAGTCCTCCAAAATATTAGGGAAAGTGCTAATGGTTAATGCAATGCAATCTTTCCCATCAAATTAAAAGTTTTGCTACGAAATGATAGAAAATAGGGGGGGGGGGGGCGATTACTGGAAAATGATGGTTGAAGGAGGAAAACGATGGTCAACTGGAAATTTTACATAAATAGCAGCAAAATGGTGTGAAAAGCATGACTTTTTTTAAAACCAAGTAGTTATTAAAGGAAAGCTCAAGTTAGATTTAAAGAGTTGCCCATCGCTAAAAAAATGTTTTTTTTTGGGAACGTCTTTTTATTTAAAAGAGCTGAAACTTGATTTAAGACTCTAAAATATCTTTTTCGCTTTTGATCATTGAACAAATCAACGCTCCACGTGGATCAGCTTCACGGGCCGTATATTATCCGGCGGCAATAGGTCCCCACTGAACTAAGGTAAAATATTTAAATTTCATATTTCATACATATCTTAATCATTATTTCATTCTCAGTGCAGACTATAGATTTAAAGAGTTGCTCATTGCTAAGAAAATGTTTTTTTGGGAGCGCCTTTTTATTTAAAAGAGCTAAAACTTGATTTTATGTATTTAGCCATTTCAACCAAATGCACAATAATAAAATCCTTTTACCTAATTGCTTATTAAGTTTTTGTTACTCGAGCATATGTAAAATTTTACCCTTAACAGGGGAGGTGCGGTCTCACAGACCGCTCAAAACTTCATCCGATTACCCCTATTTCATTTTCAGTCAGATTGAATATTTTTTCCCAATAGCTTTTTGTTTTGCCACCGTGAACACCCCCCTTGCTTATCAATTTCTTTTGGCAAGTGCATCTAGTTTAAATTTAATTGCATTCTTAGAAACGGTCTGTGAGACCGAACCTGCCCTTCAGTGTTACAATTTTCTGCCGTAGTAGACATGGCTCTTCACGTCAGAAACCGCGGATATAGGTTCATTTAATCTTCTCCGCGTTATGTGGAAGGGATGTAAAATATTCTAGATGAGGTTGAGAGTTGTTTGAAATGCTCACAAACGTTACGCAATGATGTTCTAGGGACATAACGGCTGAGTTATTCCTCGAAATGCGACGCGAAATACTAACAGTTAAAGGGCTGTCAAAAATTTCCCGTAACGTGATATAACCAATTTTCTGATACTAAAATCTTTTGTATATATTAAAGAACTAAAATGAAATCATTAATAAATAATAGATTCGTTTTTATTACGAGTAGATAGTTATTTACTTCAGCATATGATTTTTTCGAAGAATCTTTCGCAAAATTTCCTTAGAAAAGGTATATTTCAATTAAAAGTTCAAAAATATTTTTTCTCCTTGCGAAGAAAAGTTCAAAAAACATATAAGGGAAATTAGAGGAATGTATCATAATTACACGATTTTTTAAAAATTTGCAAATAGAGCGATCTCTGAGACAGCACGTCCCCTATTACGTCCTACTTTTTCACCTCCCTTATTAGGGGTTAATCTCAATGATGGAATACTTTAAAAAAAGCTTAACACTGTAAGCAGTTCTTACAGGGATATTAGGGGATTATTGTTAGTCCTTGTTCTACAATTTGTTTTGTTTTTTGTATCGTTAATCTCCCAGGACCCATATTTGTATTTTTAAAAAGTCTATAAATCGTCATATACAGAGCACAATACCACATTCTTTACTCTGCCTTTCTTTTTGTTTCCGCTGTCATCAGTACACGTTCTTGATGAAAATAAGTACACAGTCAAAATATAAGAACATTTGAGATGAAAATTAGCTATTTATTGTAAGGAACATGTGATTTGAAATTCTATACAACTATGGCCGATGGCTAGGTATATGGTAAAAGAGTTCACACATTTTACAAATATTATTAAAAATATCATATGTGCTTACTGTACTGCAAAAAAGTGTGAACGATATTAAATTTAACATAATGCTGCTATTTATTTATTTTATTTTTTTAATTAAGAAAAACCGTATTGAGGAATCAGCAAAAATAAAAACAGAAATATTCCAATATTTTCTTAGAGTTCGATCTAGAAATTTCCTTAACTTTTTGACAAAAAAGTGACATTTTTAATTGCTTTGATAATCTGAGTACTTCTTGTTAGACACAAAATGGATATTCTGGGGAAATTAAAAAAGCTTTAACAAAAATGAAAGAAAATATTTCACAATAATTGCTGTAACCCTTTTTTGATAACGCATGTACATTAACAGAATATTTTAGCTATCTTAAAAAAAATATCACGTTTTAACTTTGATTCAATAGTAAAAAAAAGTGAAACGTAAAATATCGTGAAAAACGAAAAAAAAAAACGTAAAATAACGTGAAAAACAAAAGAAAAAAAAATGTAAAATAACATTAAAAACGAAAAAAAAAAAAACTTTGGGGGGGGGGGGGAAATGAAGAAAACTTTTAAAACTACAAATGTGTTGCAAGTTGCCAGACGAAGTATTCCTTACTTTTCAACTTCTGTTATAGTTCGTCATATTTTGCCGAAATTTGCAGAAAGTCGTCTCAGACCTTAATTCCGGAAAGAATGCTGCTAATGCAAGGAATTTTCTTTCATTTGTTACTTTCTCCACTGAATGCTGTTACGTTTATTTGTAACTATTTATAACTACAGATGAATATCAAATACCTTCTGAGTGTGATAGTTTTACCAGGTTTTATTGTTAATGAGCATAATTATTTATCCAAACACCCAATATTATCAAGTACATTTTGCTAGACCGCTAATTAGAATATTATGCAACAATACTTCAAATTGGATTCTAACTCTTAGTAAACGTCAAGAATACTTATCGAAAATAATTCCCAAGCTTTAGACGGAAAATTAATTGTCTCTAATGTGAAGACAGAATTGCGTATATCTAACTCTCCTTATCTGGGGAATTGAAATATGATTAATTATAAAATTCTATGACTCATGCCTTACCCAGTCTTTGGCATGCACACGAAGAGCAGAAACGGACATTGTGTATGATGGTATTGATTTATTACGTCATTAAATAATCAAGTAAATAATATCACTTACTAATTAATTTATGGTAATTCTTTTCTCTCCCATTAATTTTCAACTGTAACGATTGTAGAAACAAGTATTGTATGTACATAATGACACAAAACCAAAATTGATATGTGTCTTTTGTTATTTTGTATTTATGTATATCCATATTGTACAGCTACTTTTAAACAAAAATACATTGTGCTATTTTATTAGTCTCTCTCTCTCTACACACACACACACACACACACACACACACACACACACAAATTTTTGGATCTTAGAGTGGGAATAATTCCCAACCAGACAGAACCACATACACGTTATTTATTCATTTATTTTTTCATAGTTTTAAACATTTCTTAGATATTTATGCAAGATCTAATGACAAAAAAAGCACAAATGAAAAATATTAAGCCAACTATAAATAATTGTATTCATCAAAAAGTGATTTGATATGCAATAAATGCTTTTCACCGAGACGCTGAGCTTTACGTTTCTTAACAATTTGGCCGCAAATGAGGTCGATTCATTCACCTTTCAGATGCTTTATTTCATTCCTTTCATAGATTTCCACTAATTGTTTATTTTTGAGCAAGTTCATTTTATACCAAACGAAAATCAATAAATTACTTCAGATAACACAAAGGAAAACAATCGGAACAGAAACGACATTTCCTCCCCATTAAAATTATTTTTCCAAAAGAATTCTTAAGTTGTGTTCCGTGCTTTTATCTTAACATGCATTATTTCAAGAGCTTAAAAGATTGTTATAATTTCATATGATAATAGCAAAAGCATATGTAGCAGTGATCATTGTTTCTGCAAATTTTAATTACAAAATGTACGTAAAAGATATAGTAGCATGAACCTTAAAAAAATGTCACAGTCGGATTGTTTTTTTAAATCGAATGTAAAGGTTTCAGTATCTCGCGTAAAATTTAGAGAATTTTCTACTTTCAAATCAATAAATGTATGTTAATATAATCGTATCGGTAATTGATTGAATTTAATAACAATTTAGTTTCTTAATATAAAAGGAATTAGAAAGATTCAGTACATAAATTTTGGTTAAAAATTTAAATTATAAAAGATTGATATTTATTTGTAATTAAAATGTAAAATTAGAAAATAATCAATATTTTTCGTAATATGTGTTCAGATAAATGCTATTTTGCTTGTATTCAGTTTCGGTACTGACGTTTTTCTTGAAATTTTATTTGTCGTGTTCACTAGTAGAAATTAGAAGTAAGGAGCGCTGGCCAAATGAAGCAACGCAGACACGCAGACCAATAATGGGTCATTTATAAGTTACGTAAGGATTCCGAGGGGAAGGGGGATTAGAAATATCTCTACACATCCTTACTTGGAGGAGGGGGGGGGGCAAATTCATTCTCACTTAATATTTTCCGGCTTATTTTACAGAGAAGTTAAAGTGTAAAATACTATAATAAAATAATCGCGTTATGTATGGCATGTTTTATTTATAATTAGTATCGCATCATATACAAAAAATGTCGAAAAAGCATGTACTCTAGATTCTAACGTTTTAGTAAATATTTCTTAGCACAAAGATATTTTTAAAAATCATTACGTAATAGTGAATTTAATAGTGACTCCAGTGATGTGAGATTTGTTATTTCATTATTTTGAAAAGAGAAATGGAGTCTTACGTAAGAATAGGAGGGAGGGATTGGAAAAATCTTACACACCCTTTCATAGTGGTAGGAGGGTGGGGGAGGGCCAAAATTGCCAAAATAATCCTAACGTAGTTAATGAATGGCCTGTAAGGGCTGCCCCATATTTTAATGTAGTACAAAAAATTTGTTAGCTCGTGATTTCACCGTCATGTGAAAGCCTAACTGATGATAGAACGTTGTCAACATTACTCACTCAAACTCTCTAAGTTTGTAAACGTTTCTTAAAGTTTCAGTACTCAAGCAATACCTCATATTTCGATAACAGAGACACAAAGACAAAATTAATTTTGCGTCCAGAAACGTGTTTTTCAATGCCATTTTGATTGCAACTCATTTGTTCTTATTATTTTTTCATCATTATACTATAGTGGGGTTTCCTATTTAGATGCAGTGTACAATATGTTGTCAATATTTTTATCAAGAGGCAGCGATGGATAATGTTAAACAAAATATATTTTATGTTACGGGGGTCCTTCTACGTTCGGAGCATTTTTTTTAATATTTCAAATATTGACTAACTGCATAAAAATGAAAAAAATAACGAAAAAAAAAAACAATTATTTTCGTTTTTTTTTTGTTTGAGCAAAATATAAGCTAATTTTACAGTTCACGCCAAAAAATCTGTACTTATTTAAATTCAAAATATATAAAAAACAGTCTTCTGAACTAAAACTTTGGGACACTTTCAAAATTAAGGAAAATATGGAAATTTTGTTGAAGTTTAGATTTATTTTACAAAAATGTTCCTTAGAAAGCACGACCCCTTAAAAGTTATAAAAAGCTATTCTTAGTTAGAAGTTCACAAAAAGGGGGCGGGGAGGGGGGCAAGAAGTCCACAGTTTTTTTTGAGGCATATTTTTTTCGATTTTCTTTACAGTTACCCGCTTTTTCTAAAAGTTATTATCATTTGTATTTAATACACTGCATTGTAAAATACTGAACTTTAACAGATCTAAAATGTAATAACTGATAATGCCTCTTATTTAGGAAGCTATTAAAGTAATTTAAACTTTATAAATTACATTTAAATAAATGATTGGCATAAACAGCTCAGCGTAGTTTAATTTCAGGTGACAACTTTTCTGCGTTTCTCATTTCTTGTATCTGTTAATTTTAGTTTGTAGACGGAACAGTCTACAGCATTCTGTAATCTACATTTTCCGCTATTTTTCTAAAGATTTCTTTATCACAAAACAAGTTCTTGTACCTGAAAAAAAAAAAACCCTTGTAATTACCATCTCATTAGTGTCTAGAGTAGAGAAATTTGTTAATGAGTCTTTTATTTGTTCTATATTTAGACTCTTCTCTTAATGACACTCTTTTTAATACTGAAATTATTTCAGTATTAACAAGCTCGTTCTTGAAAAGTGATGCTAAAATAACAGGTATAACTTTAAATGATTACCCCTGATTCTTCAAGGTGCATTTTTTAAATAATGTTTGCTAGTATTAACACGATTATTTATGCTTAAATTTGACTCAAAACTTAATGTACTATATTCATGAAACTACTCTAATATTCTTCATATGTTGCTATTGGTTCCACTAAAAGTTTTAAAAAGAGACCCTTAAGATACAAGTCAAACTTTTAAAGTAAGATACATACATATTTGTTTTGTGTACTTTATTTTAAACATTCCACAGTAAAACCGCAGTTTCTTTGGAGAAAATATATCTTTTTAATAACACTACTTTTTAATTTGGTGTATTTTGTTAACGAAAATCATGTTACACAACTTTTTTTTGATTGAAGCATTCTACATTATTATTAAAAGTAAGTTCAAAACTAGATATCCAATTCACCCACGAGAAAAATACATAGTGTTTCATCTCGGCACCATAACGTAAAAAATACAATAACTGTATCATTGTCTGCATATCTTCTTCAATATAGGAATCTTTATAATCCAAAAGTACTATAATTGTTTTTTTACAAAATTTATAGCATTTTAATGGCACCCACACACATGTTTTTACAATGAATAAAAAATGTTTTTCTGTTATTTCATGTTTTTTTCATTTAGATTATAATCTTTTGCAATAAGCATTTGAACTGATTTGCATAAACATCTGAAAAATACAGGATCAAAACTCTGAACAAGCTAATAATGGAATCCAGATGCAAATTGAGACGTATATGAGTTAACATTTACTCAGTTCTGGAGGATATTATGTTTAGTTAAAGCAAAGGAAGATTCAAATTAAAAAAGAGGAAATAATGATGGAATGCGTTTTGGTAATTTATTATTTTTTTAAATTTTTAAGTGGAACAATGTGTAGCACCAAAAAGAACTAATTTTGGGGCTAAATAACTAAATAATAGGAGTTAACTACAACGACATTTTTAGTTGGATAAGATTGTAGGATAACTACCAATGCGAAACGAGCTGCTACATATATATATATATATATATATATATATATATATTTTTTTTGAACCAAGACAAAAGGGGTTTCGCATTCAGGTCCACAGAGAACCAAGGCGGGCCCATTTCCAGTTATGTCCCGGGCCCCTCCCCCCCAGAAAAGAAAAAAATAAGAAAAGAAAGGGGGGCGAGAAAAAATAGGGGCAAAAAAAAAAAAAAAAAAAAAGAGGGGAAAAAAAGAAAAAAATCAAAACTGATAACTAGACAGCAATTAACTCTATTGTATGTTCCATAACAGTAAACTTTGCTTAATCCTTACGTTTTCTCTTATTCGGGAGTTCCCCCGCCCACCTCCCTTTTTATCTCTTCTTTTTTTTCTTTCTTATTTCTTTCCTTCTTTTCTTTCTTTCTTTTTTTGCATCAGTGTTGCCAGCCCCCCCCCCCACCCAAGGTCGATGCCCCCCAGTTTCCGACTAGGCTTACATGGGGTCTCGTCCTGCCTGTTCGCATTTTCTTTGGTTGAAAAGTCGGAGTTTACGAATACTTTTTTTTTAAGTTTTTGTTTTAAATGCATTACGTATAATGAACTGGTTAATTTTTAAGCATTGAAAATTTTTTAATGGAATTTTATTTTTAAAAGAAAAAAAACATTTAACGTTGTAAATGGATATATAATTCCTTGAAATTCAGAAATCACCATTACATGTAAGACAATACAGGAAATTCACATTTCAAACAATGGTTAAAGAATTTGTTTAATTTCATCCCAAGGAATTAGAAAAATTCTTAAATTTTTTACTACGGTGGTTTTTGTTCAGTTGGATAATATGTATATTTTACGAATGAGAAAGTAACAGATTTCTAGTGCTTTATTTTATGTAGCAGCAAAGGGGTCTTTTTATTGTGTGTGTGTGTGGAAAATTATCAAAACAATAGGGGTTAACGAAAACGACTCGTTTTAGGTGTAGGTTTTGCATATTTTACGTATAAGAAAACTTTTTCCTAAGGAGTTTTATTTTCAAAAGAAGAAGAAAAAAAGCATTTGACGCCGTAAATAGTTATATAATTCCTAGAAATTTCGACTCACGATTACATGTCAGACAATACAGCCAAATTTTATTTTGAACAAGGGCTAGGGAATTTATTTAATTACTTTGTACGGAACTACCAAATTTTTCAACTTTTCCAAGCTTGATTCGCGTAACAACTTGGTTTATAAATATTAGCAATTAAATGATAAAACCGCATTTCATTTTCACAATAATTTATCTCTTAGGATTCATCAAACGTAGAAATTTGATTACAACTGCGAAAATTGATTATAGTTTATCTAATTGCATTGCGTTTGATGATATACTTCTCCTGAGGCATTCAGTTGATTGCTTTTGGGCCTTAGTTATGCAATTAAGTTGAAAAGCATTCTCTGACGAAGGCGGTAATTACCTCATTTGGAAAACCTCATGAGTAGAACTACGAGATAAATACAATTATATCAGATCGTAGTTAATAATATGGTTTAATCTAAAATAGAAACACGATATAAGTGAGTTCCTGAATTAATAACATCTTGCTCTAGATTTTGTTGAGGATGCAAATTACTGTTGTTTCCACTGAGTTAAAGTCTTACAGTCTAGTAGAAAACACTGCACGTACACATACATATACGCATGCGTGCATATATATATACACAGTATAACAAAAAATGTACCTAGAAATTCTTTGTATGTGCGTCCTCGGAGTTGTCAGAATGAAACGAAATTTTACTTACGCAAGTCAAACATTCCTAATAAGAAAATGATTTCGAGATGAAAGCAAAATAATCATTTTGCTTTTATCTTGAAAAAAATCCTGCTGGATAGACGCTCTCCCCCTTTCTATCTCTCTCTCTCTCTCTCTCTCTCTGCTTTAAACTTTTTAAGTTATGATACTCTAGCCCAATATTCACAAAACGAATTCCGCCTTAGAAGAAGAAGGGTTTTACCACAGTTGTGGCAAAATAATTCCTCAGTAATGTAAGAAAGTAAATAAAAGAAATAAAGTCAAATATTCAAAATGTCACAGCAAGTTGCAAAAGTTTTGCCTCAACATACCACCAAAGCTAAGAAACTTACATCTCAGTTAAGGTTCTTGATGATGCTATAAATGAAATTCATTTTGTTAAATATCGTTCCCTTCAGTAAAGATTGTTTTGCAAGAAGTATGAAGAATGCGTAGAAATAAGCTGGCTGACAAAAACAAACGTTTTTGGTAGATCGTTTTAACTTCCAAATGAGTTGCAGGTTTTTAAATTGGAGCAAAAATTGTCAATTTCATAGCCGACATGTCTTGCCGACAGATATGAAATGAAGTTTGCAACAGAAGTACCGTTAAGTTATTATGATGTTGTAGATCAATATTAGTGGTCTCTATGTTTCGTGTATAATGGCACCCTATAAAACCACCTCAGCTAGGAGTACCGTGTACAACTAAAAAGCAAAGAAACTATTAGGGCTTCCACAAAGGGGTCTCCATCAGCGTACACGAATGTCATCGTCAAAATTGAACTATGATCCGTTGTTAAAGATAATCTAAATCCATTCAGTTGCAGTTTAATCGCGTCGAACGTGACACTACTCCTAGTGGATACCGTAGTGTGAATCCCTGTTACCCCAGAATTAAGAAAGTGATTAATTTTTAAATCGTCTTTTGCTTTCACCACTTAATCTGACATGTATAAAAATTTATTGTTCGGCAATTAAGAGAGTTTTTGAAGCATATATTGTCAGCAGGAAATATATCGTCAGCAAGGGAGTCGTTCTTAACAGTGTTTGGTAACACAAGGGCATTTAATCAAATGTTAATTAAATATCATTATTGTGTTCTTCTTCACCTTTGTTAGTTTTACCAGATACATTAAATTACGAGCATTTGATTTTTTGTTTTAAATTTATTCTCCAAAGTTTCAATTATCTCCTACACAAACTCTTTTTATTCCTCGTATCAAACATACGCTTACTTTCTCCTTGGAGTTGTAGATTCAATTTCTTCTCGATTTGTCTACCAAATTACAAAATTTCATGAAATAAACTATTTCGAAATTTCTTGCTTCACGTAAAGCTTTCTTTTTAATTGGATATTTTTTTTCTTGATTTGTAAACACATTAAAATAGTTTCAACAAATAAGCATAATAACCATTTCGTTGAAATTTGTTTTGCTGATGCAGGGTAAATAAATAGTTATGGACATGCATAAGGGGCTTTTGTTAAATTTGTATACAGTTGTTACAGTAGTAGTTCGTGGAAAAAAAAGTAACTATCACGTTGCAAAATGTAAAAATTCCACCTTTAAAACATTGGAAATTAGTAATGGTCATTCAAGTTAAGTTCAACTATTTTCAAGAAATACACACAGGAAAATTATTATTTATCTCAGTTCTATTTATTTTTTATTTATTTTTTTTTTCAATAATGTCAAATTTAAAGTAGAGATAGTCGAGGCATCACTTCCCGCCCGATAAAACACCCCAGAAACAGTGTGCGCCTGGTCGATTTTGTCAAGAGCACTTCTGTATAAAACAAGTTTTGCGAGTACAGTACAGCCATTTTCAGCCAAATTTTAGAGTTCATTACACTTTTATAGCGTAGTGACAATTTTTAAAACAGTTTGAAATCTTTAACATTTTTATTTTCATTTTGATACAATAAAATTGATTTTACTTTTGAATTTCGTTGCTCATATTATTATTTTTATGGATCTTCATTATATTAGTTAATTGCAATTTTTCTTTTGCTTATTTTTTCAAGTTTGTTGATGTTACCTCAAGTGGGGCACTTAACCCGATGGAGTGAGGCGAGTTACCTGACTGACAAGGTAATATGTAACAAAACTGCTTTTTTTTCCCAATGAAACATTTAATTCGTAGGTTTTGACCATGGTAGATTAGCATGTGGACCTACATTTAAAGAGGTAGGAGGTATTATACATAGTATTTTTCGAGTAATTCTTTTCTTTGATTTTTTCTTAGGTGGGACGTAGTACACTGACTTACTCTATCTTGACTCACTTATTAAAATTACACAAAAAAAAAAAAAAAAAAAAAAAAAAACCTGACAAATAGCTTTTGAAAGGTTTGTCTGGACAGCAACAGCCACAACAAGTAATAGTATTACAATAAGTCAGCTAAATAGAACTATTCTATTGCTGATTATTTTAGTTACAATTTACCATATTTAGCTCATGCTTGTTCATCATACTATGTTATTAATAATGTAATGAAAATAAGTCAGTTTCATCTCATTCCTTTTAGAACACGGATGAATAGCTTTGATTCTTTTTTACAGAATTAAAGCATTATTAGCATTCCTAAATAATATTTTGAGTAAGAATGGCCAAAAAATAATATTTGGTCATCTGCTTGTAACTAAAATATTTCTTTTAATTAACCAATTGTGGGCACATTAGCATAAAATATCATTGCATATTTTCATTAAAGGCTAACATATACCTTCGTCAAGACAAAAAGATCAGGAACAAGTACATACCAATAAAACTGCGATCTGATGATACACCAATACCATTTCTTTAAGATGGAAACCCTTAAAAAGTTCAAATGCAAGGAAAACTCAGACTGAGAAACGATCACCCAATTACATCTATGATGTGCACAAAAGGAATTGCTATGATGTTTTTTTCTGATTAACATACAATAGTTGCATCCATTGCCATGGGCTGTAAACCAGACAGTAGTTGGCATTAATAAAGAAAACATAAATTAACAAGTGAAGTACAGGTAAGAAACGATCAATTAAGAGTTAGTTGCAAAGTTTTAACACCATTTTTTAATTCAGTTACTTGAGTACAAATTAAGCATTTCTCTCAATAACATATTTTTCTTCAATCCACCACCAGGACAGTGCCAAGTACTAATGTGAAAGTGATGTGTGGTAGCTACATATAGGATACACAGCGACATTTATTTTTATTTTGAGCAATCACGATTGCTTATTGTTCTCACTTGACCGTCCTTGATATTGTGGTTCCTTTTTCAGCTTGATTCAGGGGAATCTGCAGCACCACCGCCCACCGGCGCGGCTCCTCTGGTCCTGAGCACTGTTCCCCAGAATCCACTTCTGCTGGACTTTGGCGTCCATGTCCTACACACGCATGCTCATACATATTCACAGTCACACACGCGAGCGCCTTTACACACACACACACACACACACACACACACACCTACGTGCACACACTTAAGCCTACACGCACACACTCAACTTTACACACATAACCAACCAGGAGGAGAGATATGCTTGGTGGGGGGGCGTTTCTAGAAACAATAACTCCAATGAGTAATAGGGTCTTGTCGCAACTCGTGATTGCGAAAACCATAATTTGAATTCAAAGTTTCAAAATTCAAATTAGAGTTGATTGGGAGAAGTGGGGGTTACAGGTCTTTATTTCTTTTTATGCATTCCTGTTATTCAAATACTACTAGTGAAGTTGTTTATATCCGTTAATGAAATTTTGTTTCCGTAATTTTTCATCGTAAATTTCAACTCTTACTTTAGAAAGTGGCTTAGAAAAGCAGAGTGTGTAAAATGGAACACAATCAAAAAATCTGAGTCTTTTAAAGCCAAGGATTCAGTTATCTCGGTCATTAGGTTTTTTCTCGGTGAAGATAAATTACTTATTTTTTCCCATCTTCTATTAAGTTCACTGTTTTTTTCCCCGTGAAACACTTTAATTAGTCATGTTCTGCCCCAAACTGAGGATGCATTCCATTCTTCCTAAATTAGAAACTAAAGCCTGATGTTAAACGAGAAAGCCAGAATTAATTAACGAAATTCCATCGTTCTGGATGTTAATGGTGCATTAATTACCCTAGTTTAAAACGTAATGGGGAGAAGTGAGTTCTAGGTCAGGATGGGATAGCTCATTAATATAGAACATAACAACGTATCATTTTGATGTTCATTGAACCAAATTCCGCATGGATATTAAAAGCAAAAAACGCTGGCTTATGAACCCGTATAAAGATATCAAGTACTAAATTAGGAAACATAAAGAACGTCGAAAGTAATGGTATTTGGCGTTGCATTTTGCGCATGCACAGATGTTTTTGGAGTAAATATTCGCAGAAAAAACTGTAGGGCCATTCCCAGAAAAAGCCGCTATTTTATCCCGCACGCAACAGCTGATTTATTTCATTAAAAATTATTCATTTCAACGGGTGCTGAACAATTTTTTTGCTTAAGAAATCACACATATGTTTAAATTTTCTTAAGCAACAATATTTTGTTTTTACCGTTTTAAATTATTATTTTTCGTGTACTATATGAGTAGTCACGTGTGGGATATAATTACTGTTTTTGGTGGAACGGCCCTCTAACCATTCTTCTCAAGAAATTCTTGAAGGCATGAAAATTTCGTCTTACACGTCTCTGTACAGAAACGAAATGGAAGTACCTCATGGGAACATTTGTTAAGAAAAAATCGAAAGGGTTGCTTAAAACCACTATGGTTTAAGGAATAGCATAACTTCGTTCCTTTTGCGCTTAATGGTTCAAAAAGCATAACGGAATTCCCACTACGCCAGACCATATATGTTATACAATTTTTGGTAAAAAAAAGTATACTTTCTAGATAATTGCTAAAAAAAAGTCTTTTAGTTTGGAGCAAGGACAAAACCAGGAAAACTATGAGGTAGCATGGAGAGAGAGGATTAGGGGGGAGTGTTGTACCTTGGGACACAGCTAATTGCTAAAAGTCTATTTTTAGCAAACATGTTTTTGTAATCTTTAATAGTAACCTTCACCAGTGACCGGTGCCATAGAAAATATCAGCATCAAATGAGTAAAATTAACGATTTTGTGAGAAAAAAAAAATATGACTTAAAATAATTGTATGTAAATATTTTTTTTTCATTTTTAATTCATTTTTTGTCTTTGTATGTTCGTAAATTTAATCAACTGAATTTTATTTTGTTATAAAAATTAGTACTTTAAATATATTGCTTATGAGAAAATAATGACAGTGCATCGTGATTGACAATCTGTTTTTTCTTAAACAACGTGGTGATAGTACCTTCGGACAACCAAACATTTTATACCTTAAGACACGTTCCAAGGTACAAAATATGCATGATTCTTAATAATTAAGATATGTTTAGGAACATGGAACAATGTTCTAATCTTATGTAGCCTTTTAAACACATTTAATGTTAGATAATAATTTATAATTCATTATACATAATTCATAATGAATTATTCATGATTTAATTCACTACCATGAACAAAACATTTTTTTTGTTTTTTTGTTTTTTGGTGCAAAATTGGTTCAAGTATATGGTTGTTTCCTGAATCATGAAGACTTCCCCATACTACAACAGGATGTGTCCCAAGGTACAATAGGATGTTGTACCTGACCTGACTATCAAGAAGAAATAGCGATGAATGCAAAGCTGGTAAATAAAGTAACGATTTAAAATGTTTCTATCCATTCCTAAAAGTTTACTGCGGATGTTAAATGAGAGATACAACAGTTTTAGCAGCGAGCAAAATTTAAATTATGAAGTTCAAGTACAAGTTCTTAGCGTAATGGAATACTGCGGAAAAGCCAGAGTATTGCGTGCTTCAATTTATTCAAATTGTTTTGAATGTGACTATAAACAGTGACTTTAAGAATAAACAAAAGTGTAAAACTCTTTAAATATAAAAAATGCTTTTAAACAATAAAGTCCGGTTTGATTTTATTTAAAGTTATTTCTACTTACCACTGGTGCTACTAACCACTGGTGAAAGATATTTTTCTTTCAGAGTTAAAAATAAAATCCCAAAACTTGTTTCATACTATTGGCAATTGGGTTGTTTCCCATTTTTCAAAAATATTTTTTCTTTCTGAACGACCGAAAACATGGGGTGAGTTACTTTCTTGATTTTGACACATTTTCTGTGTTAAAAAAATCTTATAAGACGTTTAGTCGATGTTTTCATTTGCGCTGCTAAAGTCACAAGTGAACGAGTCGCTGGGGTTACCAGAATAAAATTTCAAGAAACTGTTAAACTTAGCTAAATTAATATTTTATTAACTAACAATACTCCTTCCGCTAATAATCTTTCGTAGTTAAAAATCACCAAGAGGCGATATCTTGCTGGATAAGACAACCAAGAGCACCGCTTTCAGATGCATTTCTGCACTTGTGACGTCACACTTTTTTTTTTGTTTTAAAAATCAGACATTAAAAAAATAATTTACAAATAAATATTGAGCAAATAGCAGTTTCTTTTTCTTATTTTACCAATTTCATTGTCTAAAAAAAGTAATTTTAAATAATGGAAACGCCTCCATTGTGAAAACATGTGCCTAGCAGTTTTCTTTTGACATTGTTTTTAAAAATCTTCCATACTCTTGTCATGACGATATTTTGCTAAACAGCTCAGCACATTTAACTTAATAGAATTAAAAATTGAATTATTGTCTCAACTTAAGTTTCCATACATATATTTTGAATTGTGTATCATTTTGTTTTCCATGTCCGTGAAATTGCAGTTTAATATTGCGAAGAAAAGTTTCGTAAAAATTCAAGTTTTAAATTGGGTTTCAATTTTTGTTTCGTGCATAAAATGTTTAACAGTTGAAAACACGAAAAATATTGCTACTCACACACTTTGAGAAACTAAAGCAAATATAGACACTCACTATATAAGGAAAAAAATAACGTAGTTTTCATAAACCCGCAGAGAACTTGTCAAACAGTCTGCCATGGAAATAAGGACTTTGCAATCAAAATAGAATTTCTTTGACGTTTTTTACCCGAGAAAAGCAAATAAGAAAATGTTTTATTTTCCTGAGTTGAACATATGTACAGTCACTTTGCTGATGTTACTTGTCAACTAAAGCGCGTACTATCTAAAATGAATTCTGACAAGGATTGAAGTTATTTAAGACTTTTAGAATTGAGTTCTTTTTTATTATTATTTTATTTTCTGTAAAGCAGGAGGGTCTTCAAAAAAAATCCATTAACGCTTCTTGAATTACAAAACCATAAGGAATCTTCGGAATTTCTGAATAAAAATATTTAATGGCAAGAGTTCTTAAAAAATGCCTTTTTTTCGTTTCACTTTTCTCATTCTTTAAAAAACAGGGCTTTTATTTTTAACTAGTGGTACCCACATGGCTTCACCCATGGTATAAAATTAAAGGTCATTTGATTCGCCTGTATATTTTCAATTAATGGATGACGAATTTCTCTCCATTGTGCTATAGTAATTTATCTCGCCCACGTTATGATAATTTGCCCGTGCATGTTATGATAATTTGCTCGTGCATGTTATGATACTTTGCTCGTGTATGTTATGGTAATTTGCTCGTGCATGTTATGATAATTTGTTTGATAAAATGTTCTTAAAATTGGAATAGAAAAAGAACAAATTCGAATTTTCGAAAGAAAAAAAAAACGCTTTGAGATACACACTCTCCCCCATGCTACAAACTAATTTACCAAATCTCAATGAAATCGGCCGAACGGTTTAGGCATTAGGCGCGTCACAGAGTTCTAACAGAGATTCGGACAGATATCCCGACAGAGATCCAGACAAACTTTGAGCTTTATTATTAGTGAAAAAGATAAAGATGAGAGAAAAACAATTAAATTGTATTATTCCCTTGCATGTCAAATTTCAGAAAAATAAAATAAATGAACTTTTTAAGTCAAAAATTAGTTTAGGTTACTGAAACTGAATCGACCTCATTGATTTTGTTTGGTTTATTTATGATCGTTCTCGAGACTAGACATAAACACTTTAATGTGAACTATAGTTTAAGTATTATTTTTATTGCTTAAAATTTAAAGGATTGGTTTGATTTTATAAGCTTTTAATTACATTTAAGAAGCACGTAATTTAATTTAAAGAGGATTATTATTAAAACTGCATTAGGCATGATGGTGTTTTGTACCCTCCGTATTAAATACGAACTTTTAACAGAAGTAGAGGGATAAAATTTACAAAGTAAGGTTTCTGAAGTTTTCTGCTCGCAACACGTGCAAATCAAAATTCAATTATCTGGTGGAAACTGTCTTTATAGTTACTGTGCAAGGTCTACTCCAAAAGTAATGCAATTTTTTTTTCAAAGTAATTTATTGAACAGATCTGCGCAAAACACTTAAAATTCTTCAAAGTAATGTCCTTCGGCCTCTACACATTTTCTCCAGCGTTTCTGCCATGATTGGTAAGCGTCCTGAAAGGTGGTTTTGGGGACTTCTCCCAAGGTTTTTCTAATGGCTGATTGGAGCTCGTCTATGGATGGAAAACAGGTTCCTTTCAGGTCTGCCTTAATCCGAGGGAACAAAATGAAGTCTGCTGGGGCGACGTCAGGACTATAAGAGGGGCGGAACGTTTTCACCTGGTGTTTAACCAAGAGCTCGCGGACTCGCAGCGTTTTGTGGCAAGTCGCTTTGGAACGAAACTTGGCGCACACTTTTCTCATCGCTAAATCTTCAGTTAACAATGCGAAACAGCAGTAGACGACATGTTCAGTTCATCAACAACCATCTTGATATTCAAGCGACGATCAAAGTCCAACAGTTGACGAGCACGAGTCACATTGATGTCGGTTTTGCTGGTTGACGGCTGCCCAGAGCGTTGTTCGTCTTGAACCTCTTCCAGGCCCTCTTTGAACGTCTTTAACCAACTCAAAACTTGCGAATAGGACAGAGAAGAGTCCCCGTAAGCCTGACGAAATAATTTTGTTAGTCTCCTCAAGCGATTTTGATGATTTAGCAAACAAAAATTAATTTAGAACCATTTTTTTCGTGACACGGTTAGTGCGCAGAGATTAATATTAACTGACGTCTGGTCACTTCCACAGCTCGGAGAACACCGAGACCGGTTTTCCGGAAAACCTTAGGGTCCCCCCCCCCTCCTACTTACCCAAGCAGTTTGTTTCCACTCCGACCAAAAAAAGCAGCCCGGGAACTTCAATTGCATTACTTTCGGAATACACCTTGTATATGTAAGGTAAAGCAACAAAGTATTAATAATGAAAAATAACAAGAGCTGCTTATTTCTAGAGAAATTTAATCAAACTAGTATGGTGTGGCCATCACGAAACTTTCTTCTATATTTTTCTTTTTTTTTCTGATCCCTCCCCATGCTTGACAATATGCAATATTCCCAACAAAAACAAAATTACACATGCAAAAAACTAGACGGCCATCTCAATGTCTGAATTATTGCAAAAGCAAAGCAAAGAGCGAAAATTGAAAGTTATTTTAAAAGCCTTGCTTGAATTAATTATAAATATTTTATTTGTTAACAAACATAAGATGGCAACAATTAAAAATTTTAAACCATTGAGATAATATTTCCGATCATTTCCATTCAATTAAAATCAGGAGAAATACGCAGACGACAATCTATTACGATTTATCTTTCTTATTGTTGCATTAATAAAGCTATTTTTATTCACAAAAAAAATAACATCTCTTGGAGCGATTGGCGTCAAAATTGAACCAAAGCCTGTTTACATATGGATTAACATATACTCCGAATTTCAACCAGAACGTAGTATTACTTCTTGAGATAGGGCACTCACAATGGAAGAAAAGAACGGGCGATTGCGCTACTCCTTTTCTAGCTGTTGACACCAAAATAAAATCAGCTCTTATACCCACTAAGGGCTACTTGCCGATAAATTTTTCTTTCATTCCGTTCATTATTTCTTGAGATACATCAGTCACAATTCACGACAAAAAACGTTCTATAGCTCAACCCCCGTTTGCATTATTGACACCAAAATTGAATTAGCACCTGTTCCTGTTGATGGTAACATATGAACCAAATTTTGTTTGATTCCGCCAGTTACTTCCTGAGGAATAGCAAGCACGCGTAACTCAAAAAACGTCCCATTGCTCCACCCCCCTTGTAGGAATTCGCGCCAAAAACCAATGGGCACAAGTTCACATAGGGGCACATATGTGTACCAAATTTCGTTCGATTTCATGCGGTAGTTTTTGCTGTAGAGCGGCCACAAAAAACTGATCACACACAGACGTGACACACACACACACACACATAGACAGACAGACATTTTCCAAGAATAGTCGAAATGGACTCAGCACACCTCAAAACGTTCGGATCCGTCAAAATTCGAAATTCGAAAATTTGCACGAATCCAATAATTTCTTCTATATATTAGTTATAGAAGAAAGTAAAAATGATGGGAGAAAGGAAAGTCCTTGTGAACACAGGGCACATATGAACATGGTATATTTCGCTCTGGTACTTTTAAGCAAAAAATCTAGAAAACATTTCAAGTAATTGCAGCTCCTGTCCTACCTCCATACCAAATTTTTTAAGCGTTTAGCTGTTTTGCTTTTCTAGGGTGTAAATAGTTTGCTTCAGCATGTGTTGTGTACATTAGCGTTCTTTACGCGAAAACACATTTTAAAATAACTAATTACCAAAACGTAATTATTTCAAACAAGTGTATGAACATGCAAAAATCGTGCAACGTTTAACAATGTTCTTATTAAATTAAGATTTCTTTACTTTGGCGGGTTAGTTCTGGGGTAGGCACTTTTGAATCCAGCTTCTGAGGCGCATGTACACTATTCACATATCTTTCCACAAGTATTATTGTTAGTGTAGGATATTATAAGTGAAAAAAAATGAAAGCCCTTATGATTATCATTTTTATATAATCCATCAAAAAACTTATTTTTAATTATTAAAAAAATAATGTATTCATTTATTTAACTTGTTTTCTTTCTTTTTTAAATACTAAATAGCTGGTCAACAATTTAGTGTTAAAAAGAGCTACAGAGCAAAGAGACTCAAAACATTTTTATTTAATAAAAAAATACTTGTATATCATTTTTAAATATATTATCATACTTTAAATCAGGGGTTCTAAACTTTTTTCCTTTTTTTTCCAAAGTTAATACTTTGTATTATGATAAATAGTAGGAGATCATGCTGCATTGACCGGTAAGACCCGTATGCAGGGTCACAGGTTAGATGCTAGCCTACCGAATATCCTCCGTGTTCGTTAATCGCGTCTGGGGCAAGTAAAAAATGTCCGTGGTCGCAAAATCTTTCAAGTTTTCATTCCAAAGCAATTTCTTTTGGAGCTTTAGCACAGGGATTGCTGGACTTCTGGTCTGGATAGAAAAAGAACTGTCACCAGGAATAGATTAATACTAAAATATATATTTTTCAACTAAAAAACCTGCAATTTTTTCTTTCATTATAGAGATAGTTTTTGATGAGATGCTTTTGATGAGATCCTTGTAAAAAATAATATGCCGCACTATTTATTAACTCTTGGGAAATGAAAACCAAATGCCATTGACTAAATAATCAAAGAAATGAAACGTGTTTTTGCAAATTTTTTGATTAATCAAAGAATAGCTAATTACCACCAATTTTCCAGATAGAATAAAACCTTGGAAATATGCAGCAGAAATAGTTTTTCATTCTTTTTACGGACGGTAATTAGCCTAACAAAATAATGTTTTCATTAAATTCTCTCGCTTTGTTGATTGTGTCGAAATTAGTTTCGTCGCATCATCAATTTATCAAGACATATTTTTTACACTTAAGAAAAATGGACATTTGAGATGTTTATTAACACATAATTGAGTATTTAAAAAACTTACTAAACATAAATTTTCCCTTTTTTTTATCATTTCGGACTTGTTTAAAATGTTCTAAAATTTTGTTTAGGCTAGACTTGTAAATAATGTCGAGACTTTTATTTTACTCTCTTTTCGGAGGATGTGGAATAGTCTTACTTTATTAGTGCATCTTTATTAGTATTTTTCTTCCGTCATATTGAATCGATTCGTTTGAAAAAAGATCTGGAGCTACATAAAATTTAGCATCGCTATAGTGGTTTGGTCAGCTGTTTCTTAAAATTATGAGTTTAAAGAAAAATATTATTTAACTGAAAGAACATTTAAAGTCATAGATACTTTTCTTTCTTTTCTTTTGTTTAATGATCTGAAAATATATCATGGGAATTGGCAGAACACAAACAGAAATCAATATATAAAAAAGTATGGCAACCATTAACGAAGCAAATGAAAGTAGTATTAACCAGGGAAAAAAAGTTATTTGCAGTAATGCATCACAAGTTTAATGATTCTTATTTCGAAATGTATACTTCAATATACAACGAGCTGATGTGTTTATCACATGACTTCCTTTTACTCCAATTTAATGCCATTTTCTCATTATTGGCAGTTTTAATATGATTCAACAGTTTACTCTCTAAATATCACCAACAGTGGCCAAATTAAAACCAGATTTGAAAAAAAAAAAAAAAAAAAAAAAATCGCCAAATTTGTCGCCAAGATGGCGACAAAACTTGGCGACCAAAAGATTGGCGATATATCGCTAAATGTCCGCCAATGATTCCCCCCATTAACAATGATTTCCCCCCCAAAAAGGGCAAAAGACCTCCTTTGAAGCATACGAATGCAACCAAAAAGGAAGGTGCACAACTAGACCCCACTAGGAGTCTATGTACCAAATTTCAACTGAAGATCAGTGGCCCTCTTAAAGCTATCTACCCCTTTGCTCATTAACACCTCTTCCGGTAAGCTGTTCGAAGTGCCTACAACCCTACTAAAGTAATAGCATTTTCCTTATTTCCAAGTTAGCCACAGATTTGAAAAGCTTAAAACAATGCCCCCTCGTCCTGCTTTCCGTGCAAAAATTTAATCTATTAACGTCATTCATTTTGATAAATTTAAAACACAAACTCATGCCCCCTCTGACCCTCCTCCGCTCCAGGCTATACATATTAAGCCTTTTAAGTCTAGTATCATAATCTAAATGTGAAAGTCCCCTTACTAGTCTAGTAACCCTTCTTTGAACTCGTTCCAATACACAAATATCTTTCCTCAGATAAGGTGACCAAAACTGTACAGCATACTCCAAATGGGGTCTTACTAAACTCCTATATAAAGGAAGAAGAACCTTCTTTGATTTGTTTGAAATAGATCTATTGATAGATAGAAACATTCTGTTGGCATTGTTACTTGCAACGCTGCACTGTTTACTAAACTTCGTTATATCCTGATTTACTAAGATACCCAGATCAATAACATTTTTTGCCTGACTAATGATTCAACTCTGTAAACGATAACTCGTACGCTTATTTCCATGACACTATTTTATTGTACAAGCTGGCTTCTTTGGTTTCCGCTGAAAAAAAGGCGCAAAAAAAGTCTAATTCCAACATTTCCCTATTTTTAGTACTGAAACCAACACATATCTCATCAAATATCTCGAAAACTCATTTCTGAAAATACTGTCGTTTACCTGCATACGGCAGCATTATGCTCTTTATGGGTATTTTTCCAGAAAACGTAAGTTTTGAACGCAAATATTTTTCAATTTCGAAACCTTTTCTTTTCTTTTTTTTCGTTCTTACAGAAAGTGTTACCTACAAGAAGTAACCATAAAACAATGTCCCAGCTGAGTTCCAATTATTTTACTTATACATAAAAAAAGTAAAAAACCTTTCTCACTTAAATAAAAAAAAGAAAAAAAAACTTCCAATATTTAAAAATCGAGGCCAATTTAAAACCAAAGTAGTAATTTTGTTAATTGTATAAACAATCAGCTATTTTAACGATTAGTGGGACTATAATATTAAGCTCTCGTAATTAAAGTACAGCTTAATTAATTTTAAATCTACCTTAAAAATAGTATTTAGTAAATTTGTGGATATACTGGCAATTTATAATTTTGGTAGAATGCCTATTATTGATGTATTTCACCTCCATCATTTATTTTAACCTCAGAAATAATGACATTGTTAAGGTTGTCACGGAGGTGACTAATTGTTCATTAATATAGGCCTAATAGATGCATTTTTCAGGGAATTTTTTTTTCTTCGTTGCTATAATCTGTACATATTAACTACATGAAAACATGTTCACTTATTTTTTTTACATTAATTTACATCCCTGAAATTCAAGTTCGCGGAGGTGAGAAGTCAGAATATCTATTCTAAGTTTTTGAAACAATATCTATATTTTTGTTTTTGGACAAAAATCAAAATTTTGGACAGTAAAATGTTGTGAACCAAAAATATACTAAAATAAAAATTATGAAAAAAATGTTGGAAGGTTTTAATAGATATGTTTTGGATGAAATAAAAAATCATTGTTAAATGAATTGTTCCTTAAAGTTTTTACGGTAAAAGTCGTGTGACAGAAAAGTTACACTTTTTGAAGAATGACCCATATACAAATAATTGTATGAATGCGTGTGTAGAGTATGATGACAGTTTTTTGTCGGATAAAACTGATATATGATTTGTTTTACCATAAAGCTTTTCCGTAAAAAGAACATTTATTTTGAGCATTTGTTTAAATAACAATGTTACTGGATTTAACATGAATGCCCAAAAACGGAAATGCAAAATTTACTTCTAAATGCGGTTACTTATAGATGTTTTAATTTTTAAATTTTTTTCTTGTACGTACATACTCATACATATAATATCGAATGAGCAAGTAACGCTCCTGACATCATCAACAATGAAACTCGAGCCACGACATGATAATTTAACAATATGTTTTGATAATGCTTGACATGCAGGGTGCTTTCTTTCGACAAGTCTGAACTGTATCCGGTCACTTAACTGTTTTACTGGTAAGACTCATTTTGGGAGAGTGAAGAAACGTAAAAGGGCAAGAGATATTACTAGTATACCTGGTATTTGCTGCTATACAGCATGATGCAGAAAACACTTTGTGATGAAAGCCTACCTAGGATCGGAACTTTAAACTTTTACTTAAAACTGGAAAATGTTCACATATTTCACTTTGCTTTTTACTGACTCATATGTGTGAATTAACATGTATTTGTTTTAGGTTTATTTGTTTAAGTTTTGGTATAAAAATACTTCCAAAGAAATAAAATGAACTTCCCCCCATTCAGCGATATGATTTTAAAACGATAAAAATGTATGTTGGGCATAATGAGAAAGAAAATATTTAATTAGTGACAGAGGGAAATAATGTGGAAAAATGGAAAAGTTGGTTTGTTTTTTCTAGATCAACTTCTTGTTAAGTACTTAGGATTTTTTTTTAAAATTTCGATGAAAATCCTAACAGGAAAAGTAAATCAACAAAATACATTTCATATCATAACAAAATCTTAAAAATTTTACTATTAAAAAAAAAACCTACCCTTTTTATGCTATTGTTTTGTCAATGTGTCGCCAAAAAGACCAATGTAATGAAATGATGATCTAATGTTGCGAGAAAACATTAAAAACATTGAGACGTTTTATATTTATGATTTATGAGAATGAAATGAAATTGTTATTTTCATTTTGACATCAATAACATAACAAGCGTTTATCTTTATGGCTATTCTCACAACTTCTCTCTGCTTCTTTAGGAAAACATTACAATTACATTTTTTCGAGATTACATTCGCTCCATTCTAACATTGCGCGCGTTATTTTGATGGCAACCAATCAGCGTCTCTCCTCTCATTTCTTCACTTTGTTGAAAAATGTGGCTCGTTAATGGATCATTGCGACTATTATCGTGTTGTTTTATTGCGCATGGTGGTATCATCTGCACCTGTGATGACTAAAACTTTATTTAATGTTTATTGCGTCATACATTTCGTCCTTTATCACAGAAAAATAACAGAGTTATTTGTCACGTCGGAAAATTTTATAATTTTGATTGCAACTTTTTTTTTTGCAGCTTCAACATTTTTCATAGTGTTTATTATTATAATTTATTTATATCAACGTATTGACCATTAGGATTGGTGATCTGACTACAAATTTACCCCCCCCCCCATCCCACCTGGTTCTATCTCTGACTTTCAGGGAATTAATTTGTTATAATTAAAACCTCTATTGAAGTATTCAAACCTGTTTTGAATTTAAGATAAAACCCTTTGCTAAACGAAATGTTAAAAAAATTCTAAGAATATGTTTCTTTGATAAAAAAAACAACAACTTTAAAACTGCAAATGAGAATTGCTCTAAAAACATTAAAATCCCCCGCTCCCTTTGAATAGGAAAATATCCCCTCTTTTCAACTTTTCATCTTATTTTTTGAAGTTAGAGCAAAAGTGATAGATAAAATAATTTGTCGCAACATTGTGTTTATATTTTTCAGAAAAACCGCTCAAAATTAAGAATGAAATATTTAAAATGTTTCATAAATAAGTTATAATGAATGTAATATGAGCGAATGCTGTTGAAGATCCTGCGGCCATTACAATGTATATTTATAGTTGAGTTGTGGTTACATATGACTTCAGCTATAGGTTTTACTCCTACATCTGAAATTATGTTCAAGAGTTGTACCGATGGTGCTCAAATAATAAAATAAAATTTTATTTTTTAGAGCACTTCTCAGCTGCATTTTCGAAATCTGTTTAACTTATATTTCAAAAATATTTTTGTTTCATACTTTTTAGCGTAAATGAAATTCAAGAATAGTATGATTTTACAAATACTAAATTTCGCATTGTTTGCTTTTGTGCATAAATTTAAAAAAGCAATAAACTATCAATGCTTCTTAAATTTTAAAAGAGTGGCCCTAAAAACTACTTCCTCCTTGGGATTTATGTGCGAGAGTGCATGCTCATAGACAATAAGGATTATTTTAACGTATTTGTTCATAATGGAGTCGAATATTTATTTTTGATATAGAAGTGGGGGATTTTTTTACTGTTTTCTTTTTCTTAGAAACAGAAGAATGTAATGGATTCGTGAAAGTTTTCGTGAACTTCGAGTTTTTTTGAGGTGTGCTGAAGCCGTTTGAACTTTTTTCGGAAAATATGCTTGCATGTGTATGCTGTGTGATGATCGCGACCGTGTTTTTGTAGTCGCTTTAGAGCTCAAACACTACTGCATAAAGTCGAACGAAATTCAGTACGCATATGTTTTTGGTACCAATTCCTCCAAGGAGGTAAATCAATTGAACGTTTTCTTCGGTATTCTGGACTGCTATATCTCAAAAAGCAACAGGTGGATGCAAACAAAAATTGGTAAATAGATACATCTCAAAGAGCAAAGATGCTAATCTGATGCTGAAAACAATAGCTTGAAGGGGGTCAAAAAATTTGCAATTTGCGAAACATTCTTTAGCAAAATTGTATTTTAATTATTATTTCGTATTATTGTACTGTTAATGTGTGAAATTGCTATGTGAAATTTCTCATTGGGATACTAAACGTATGTGTTGAGTTAATGTCTTGACACTTCATTGATCATTTTATCTCAATATCGTCTATTATGGTGCGATTTCTTTGGGGTATTGAGTTTGTTTAATCCTACCTCTATCAAACCCGTAGAAAAATATTTCTTAAACGTATGTGTTGAGGTAATGACTTTTCACTTCATTAATCATTAGATCTTAACATCGTTTAGAATGGTACGATTTCTTCGGGGCACTGAGTTTCTTTAATCGTACCTCAATCGAATCTGTAGAAAAAATATTTCTTTTAATGCTCACAAAAACAAATATTTGTACATAGAGTACTTTACGCATAGGAACAACTTTGCTTCATAAATTAATATTTCAATGTAACGGGACAAAATTTGTATAATAATTAAAATGTAACAAGTTGTAACAGTTAGGGAGCTTTTCTCTTCTTCCATTACGCAAAACGGGAAGCGTACAAACCTTATTGTTTGTACAAGGCAATGTTTTGAATGTCAGAGTTTTGATAAGCTGAAACCAACAGGGAACACTAGTTCACGCTTCCGCTATTGAACACTCACCGAAAACCCTCTAGGGCACGGTCTAATTGTGTTACAACTAACCATTATTCTCTCGCTACATTTCTGCCTGGTAACACAGAACTACCCATTAGATTATTAAACACATGATTTTGTGTTGCCTCAATCACATTTAAATGTCTAGTAAAGAGCATTTCATGCCTCTGGAATGCAGGAGAGATTATTCGTATCATTGATTCAACCTAATATCGGAAAGCGTCTCATATAGATATCTGAAAAACATTGTTGAAAGCCATTACAATTTAATTACTTTAATCAATCAGGTTACGCAAATTAAACAAGAATTGAATTGGATGTAAAATCTTAAATGACATTTAGGGGAACTTGGTTTTGTATTATCTAGTATTTTATTGTATTTATTGAATCACAACATTGAATTTAATTGATTTGCATAACCTGTAGTGTCAAAGTATGTATTATCTTTCTGGCATTTTTCACTGAATGTTAATGAAGTTTAATAACTAAGCCTCTGGGAAATTTTACTTTAAGCAGTTAGGTTAGAAAGCTGTGTATTTTCTGAAATTAACTCAACGTATTGCTATATTTCTTAAATTTTTTATGCTCATATTCTTTTTTTTCTCATTTTAACACTTTTTTTTAACAAATTGAAATACTATTGATAAAATCATTTCAGTCTTTTGTGAAATATACCTATCTCCTCTTTAAAAAAATATAGAAATAAAACTGAAAATAAAAAATCTTTCGGAGGCAGCACATAACATAGTGTTCGAATTAATTGGAACAAAGAGATGTTTTCGGAGGCTTTCAACATGGTTGTCAGCTAGCTCCAGTGAGCCCCTCTAAACATTCTATCTGTCTTAACGCCATATGAGTGTCAGTTTTGACTCCTTAAACTATTCTAGAAGATAAGTTGGGAATATTGTAAAATTATTCAGTTTGTTTCTGTGAAAGGAGAAATAAGCATTTTCCATTATTTCATTATTGTGTACAAAATAGCGTGATATTGAAAAATCGAACTTTTGACAACTTCTCTTCTGACGAACGGTGAGAGGCTTCCGCTGCACTCTCGAACAATGAATATCTGTTTCAGTTTAAGAACTTATCCTGCTTCGAATTTTTTTTCTTTTTTCCTTCACAGTTGCCCTTTTTTCAAGGAGAAAAGGTTCAGTTAAATGAATTCATTCAGACGCCCGGGGAAACTCGATTTTCTAATACCAATCATAGAAGTAGTATTTTTTACAGCTATAGATGCGTGACTGTTAAGTACGATTATCTTTGCTAACTTTCAAGGAGTTGTATCCTTTTTTTAGAGTACTAAAACGAACGAATGCAAAATCCAACTTTCTCTTCTCACAGAAACAATCTGAAAGATTGTTCAATTATCATAATTTCTCATTTAAGCCAGTTCTAAGAATCCAAAATTGCCATCCTGATCGTATTAAGACAGATAGCATACCTTAAGGGAACCTGTTGGATCCAGCTGGTAATCAACTTGAAAGTCTGCAAACTAAATAATTTTGTTCCAATTAAGTCAAACACAATAGTATTTCGAAAGGTAGGTCACTGTTTTCAAATAATTTAATCGGTATTTTTAACAGATAAAGTTACGTATAGTAAGCATACGTAGCAATCATTGAATTCGCTTATTGGTATTGTCAATAATATCGTTTTATGCTATTAATTTAAAAAAATCGTTTTCTTTCATACCAGGGCATATTTGACGCGTCAGTCACAGTCAATACAGACAACTGAGTATCGAAAAAGTAGGCCACTAAAGAACGTACGATATGACAGCTATATTTTGCAATATATATAATTTTGTGCATGAAGATTGAATGTAAAAAAAATATTCATGTCACACACAGTCAGATAATATTTCTTGTGATCTTCATATCCGGGTATGATTTCTCTAAAATAACTGAAAAAAAAAAAGAATTTTAAGCAAAGTATCTAGTAAATATGTTTTCAAAAGTTGTTAAAGTCTTATGAGTGACTGATAAATCACTAGTTTGCGAACTTTAAATTTCACGAGATTTGTTGTAGATAGTCGTACTAACAATGAAGTTGTGGACTAAGAAAATATAAAAGCTCAAATTAGTTGTCACGTGTACTATATAATGTTTTGTGATGCTACCGATTAATTGTTTGTGATATCCGAAATTAAATCACTGTCCAGCGCCAGTTATTTGTTAAATGTGGCGCTGAAGCGTTGTTGGCGGATGCATAGGTATTTTTTCCAAAGTTAAAAAATACATAACAGCATGTTTTTTTTTCTATTTTTTTTTCAAGCACGAAGGGACAGTCAGACAGAAACGTGTCTCCAGATTTAAATGCCAGCTTCATTAGGATGGTTCAAAAATACATGTAAAAAAGTTTTTTCTAGATAACATGACACCCCTCAATATTTTTAGACTTGAGAATAGTAATATACTAGAAGAATTTTAGTTCCTATTTCAACTGAAATAGGATGCTCAACGCCCTCCCCCAAGCTTCGAGGATATGGGGAGGGGGGTTGAAAATACCCTGAACTGAAAAACTAATGCTACATATTATAATATATACTAGTAACATGCATATACATTGAAACAAAATATTTATTTACAAAAAAAAAAAGCTGTAGAAATTAAATGTTTTTAAATTTGAGTCATTTTTTATGCTATGGCTAATGTGAAAGTAAGGAGTCATTGAGCAACCTTTTAAGATTTAAGTTAGAGGCTAAGACTTTAACAGCATAATACTATTAGTAAGTAAAAAAATAGGGAGTGTATGGACTCTGAAAAAAAGATGTTTTTAAACCATCCTAAGCTTCACACTATTCTAAAAAAAATTCAGTTTTGTTAAAAAAATGTTATACCATGCATCTGCTCACGTCTGTGAAAGCCAAAATAGTGGAAAACAGTCCTCTAATCCATTCTCATTCCCATACCAACCTTAAACTCATTCCCAATCCAATCCTCTCTCAGCAAATAAAGGGCTTGTATCTCAACTGGAAACGTGGAAACGTTACAACAGGACATAATTAGTCATTTTATCAGGAGTTAATTCTGATTATGATGCATCAAACGGGAATAGGGCGACAGTTAAGGAGCTGTTGCATTTCCTCTCCTATGTGTAGATAGCTATGGACAAAGAGGTGGTCGCACTGTGCACCAATGTTATGCATGTAATCCAAGTTTATTAGGGTGCGCTATTAAGAGTGACTTCAGTTCATGGTTGTAACACAGCAGGTTGGTGAATCGAGCTCTAAAACACGGGTCTTCAGTTATCTGAAAATGTGTGCGATTTAACGGTGATGAACTTTAATTTTCTAATACTAAATCTAGTCTTCTAAAGCGCAATGAAGAACCTTAAACTCTGCAGTTGACAATAAACAAAGATTTACTTAATCAAGATGCTGATAAATTCAGTGCAAAGTGGTATGCAGCACCAATGTGATGAGAAAAGTTAAATTGAGGTGTATTTAAGCATTTGCAAATGTGTGTTGTTTTCTTTAGTTCCGTATATTTGAGAGTACCTACTTCTTGTTATTCTAGTAGAAAAAAAAATTACAATCACAATACGATCTTTTTTTACAGTATTATAATCAATTTTATAGGACAGTTTATGGTAAATTGTTTTTTCCTGTTCAAATCATAATACTGCCAAATACTTTTTTTTAGCAAGCCATGAAACATTCTTAATCTCGCGTTAAAATAGGTTCTCATGTTCATGAAAACGCGCACACGAGAGTTTTCTCACAATACTAATTCTCAAGTTCAACAGCTATAGTTTGTCCTTGATTGATTTATTTATTTTAGTCCATTTTCGTGCGCATTTGGTTTTATATTTGATGAAATAAAATGAAATCAAGTTTTTGGTAAATCACGGGAGTACTTTTAATAAAATAAATACTCAAATTCAAGAAACAAAAAGCGTTTTACCAGAACTAGTAAGATAAGAAAAACACTCACACTTTGACCGGCTAACAAACCTCCCTCTCCTCCGCTGGAGACAGAGCAGCATTTTTCCAATGATGCAGAACACCAGATACATTTTTTTCACTTTTATCGTGAGTAGTTTGCACCTTTACGATTTCTTCAAATGATTTTAAATTGAGCTAAAAGCCAAAAAGCATATTTAAAATTGTTTTCATAGAATTAGACATTTATTGGTTAACATTTTCAAACATCAATGCTTAAAATCGCAAAGATTCATTTGCTTTTCTCTAAACAGGAAAGTCTTTAAAATGAGCGTAAGTTAATTTCTTATGCATTTCCGTTAGCATCCACATGCGAAAAAGGACATTTTCTTGGCTGCAGGGAATGCATTTCAACTCCGTAAAATTTCATAGAACGGTTTGTTGTATCATATATATCATTTTAAGTACCTAATACATTTGATAAGAAATGAAATATGTACAAATGGAAAAAACGATGCTAGGAAAAGGTTTATTTCAATAGTGAGAAATCGGCAGAGCAAAAATGTCACAATATGTTTCCGATTTTGAGGCTGAAATATGTAGGTTTTCTTATGCAACATAATACCAACTATAAAACATGATAGAATGAACGAAGGCATATAAGAGTAAGAAAGAGGATCTGGGAAATATAGATGTTAAAAATATAAACAAATATATTTTGAGCAGAAAAAAATATCCAAATGCGACAATTGGAAACTATACGGTTTATCTGCACGTAATGAGCATTCTAGTTTAAGTGGAGCGATGATCAGGAATTTGAATCTACGTTCTATGAGTTTGTATACATTCACTCTAAATTATTATACAGACCTTAACGGAAATATTAACTGAAATATTCTGTTACGGCAAGATATTGGTTGAAACACAAATTGAAAATTCTAGAGTTAAACTTTTTATCAGAAAACAACTGAATTTTAGATATGTCCTAAATTATCTGCATTTATTTTTAACCCCTTCAGTCGGAATTATGAAATAAGGGACCAAAAATGTTGATATTTGGTACACAGTGTACTATGGTAAAGGGTATCGTCTAGACAAAATTTTGAGCTTGTAGGAGAAAAATTAAAAGAGTTATGGCACGTCCAATATTCCGGACTTAAATTTTTTAAAATCATTATTTAATATACAAAAACGATAAAATACCAAACAAGCCTTATTATAAAATGTTCTACAAACAATTATAAAACATAATATAAGTGTTTGAAACGATTAATTAAATATTATATATTTTTAAAAAAATCAGGAAAAAACCTCACTTTTCAGATGAAAATCCATGGTTGGAAAAATGAGCCACTCTCTATCTCTCAACCCTTATATGTCTGTGTTGTCAATCCCAAAACGAAAATTTTTTTCACAGATTATAATAAGTAGAATGTAAAGAATCAACTACAAAAGAAATCAACTAATTAAATCAATTATTCAATGATTAGAAGCTGCTTAAAGTATGTCCGGTATACCGGACACCAGGTCTGAAGGGGTTAAATTTATCTGAATCTACTCGGTTATATCCGTTATTAGGTGATGTGCATGGACATGAAATACAGTACACCGTGTACTTCTCTACATTTTTTTTTTCAATTTTTAAACTACGTATAAATATTCAACCCAAATACTGTGCGTTGATACTCTTATCACATAGGGTGACAAGAAATAACTTATACACACGTAATGCAGGATTCCGCACCTGCACACAGAGCTAAAGGCACTCAAGATTGGTGCAAGACATATTTTTTGGACTGCATTGGAACTCAAGAATGACCACCGTATTTACCATATTTGCACCCAATGGATTATTCTGTATGGTCTATCTTGCAGACAGGAGTGTGTACTTAACCTCATAAAACTTTGGCATCTCTAAAGAAATCCTTATGCTAAGATTGAGATAAAATATCAGCGAGCCATAGGGAAAAATTTTGCGACACGTTTGACGCTCTGTATTAAGGCTAAAGGAAGTCAGTATGAAAATTAGCAAATACATTAGACGAAGTAATGCATTTCTATTTCCTTTGAAGTTTGAATGTAATATTTTCATTTGCATAAAAATTGTAATTTATTATGTGTGTCCAAGTCTTGTCACCCTGTAATAGCAACTTACAACTCGTTGTACTAGCTTTTACCTTCACTATAACAGATGACCCGCACATTGTTTGCGGGCTGTCGCTAATGGGCCAAATGAATTTTAACTATATTTGAGAAGGTTATTTCAGTTTCAATGAATGGGCATCTTCCTCAAACTCAGCTATGGCTGTTCTAGACTGATGATCTCTAATAAGAGAGATCTGAAACTACAGTATTAGGATGTCTTAATCGAGCTGTGGGTATAGATTTACGTTGAATATATAAATTAGTTTCAATGTTCTGCTCAAATGCAGAACACCAAGTAATGAAAAATCAATTTCTCGACATAGATTTCGCTTATTAACTAGTCAAAGATTTATTTTTGAGGTCATTAATGTAAACGGAGTGTTGTAGCGTTACATTTAAATATTTTATGAAGCTTGCATTAACTGGCAAGAATCTAATTTCCAGAAGAATGCTGCTCGCTTCACGTATATTAAGCGGGAAAAAGAGAGGAGAAATTTACTGGCAAGATGGAAGAAGTACTTAATAGTCAAACAATTACATTTACGTAAATATTTCGAGTAGTGCAAACGTAATAATGCTTTGTCGAAAAATTGCAAAGGAACTATTAATCTCTTTACCATTGTTGAAAAGGTACTTATTTGTACTAAAATACGTAATTAAGTTAAATTATATCCTGTCTTATGAATAACATTAGAATTGCTTGAAGAATTTCCCTCTCTAGTTCTTTAGGGAAGAATAAGGAACCTTGTTTTTTAAGTAGGACTTTGAAGTTTTGTTTTAAGTAAATCACAGTTTTAAAATATGGTTAACTGTATTTTAACTATATTTTGCAACTTGTAAGTTTTGAAATATATTTAAATTTACAAGTTTTAATATATTTTAAAATTAGCAGTACCCGCACCACGATGCCCGTGCTAAGAATGTAAAAGAAGTCCGTTGAATTAAAAAAAAAAAAAAATCCACGACCCCTTTTATTCTTTCTGATGTGAAAAGATCATTTTTCTTCAACTAAAATGCGTACACACATTTTCAAAAACCTATTAGAAAATCTTTGGAATTTAAAACTATTCGCCGATACACACAAAAATATTAAAATTAGCTCTAAAACTCAAAATGATCCTTCAACTGTATAGTTTATCGCTTAACGCGACAAGCAACACGCTACCGTAAATCTGCTCTTTAGCGAAAAAAACAAGTTTTTTTTTTCTGCAATTTACAATGTTTCGCCGAATAAACAATACTTTAAAAAAAACGTTATAAAAACAATCAGATTTAATTAATACGAAAAATGAAATTATTTATTTAGATAAGTAATATATATATATATATATATATATATATATATATATATATATATATATATATATATATATATATATATATATATATATATATATATATATATATATAAAACAAGTGTTGTAGAAGATTTTGTAAGGAAAACAAAATCCAATAGAAACATGCCTACAAAATCAAATTATGAACCTAAATATCAAAAAAAAAAAAAAAAAAAAGCGCATTCTAAAATCGGGGAATGATTTTTTAATACTGACCACAACAGTCCCACAATAGGGTAGCTATCGACACTGTCGGCCAGTGCTGTCTCGAATTCACTTACCCCTCTCATTTATTAAAAATTCTTAGAACTAAACTTACCTCGCCATGTATTCGGAATTCTTAGAGCTAAACAATTAATTAAACATTTAATTTACAATTACAAATATTTCGGAAGCGCTGTCGAACGGATAAAAGTATCACATGTCCGTCTCCTGGTTCTAAGCTGCCTCCCCACCCCCACCAATTTTCAGCCAAATCGGTTCTTGAGGTATAAATAGGGTAACTAACACACTAACACGACTTTCTTTTATACACACACACATTATATATATATATATATATATATATATATATATATATATATATATATATATATATATATATATATATATATATTGTAAGTTTTTTGTAAGTTTTAATATATGTTAACCAAACTAAAAAATTGCGATTCATAACGTTCTTCCTCGATTAAAATTCTCAAACAAGTTATTCGCAATGTAAGTCAATATTATTAAAAAAAACCACGAAAAATTTAAATAGAGGTCCAATAGTATGATAATTCGTTTAAGCATTAAACATGATACGGAGTGGAGCAAAATTTTTATGCTTTGAATTTCACAATTTTGCGAAAACATTTGTCTCTGACTACACCTTCAAAATGATTCTCCACTTTTACGAGTCACATACAACATAATTAAGTTCAAATCTTTATGTACCATCTTTTTTCCTTACCTACAGGTGATAAAAAGAAAAAAAAAACGAAAAAAAAAGAATAAAGTGCAAGTTATTTTCCGCTTTTTGAGGATTAGCACAATTTAGCAAACAAATCGGTGTTTCTTTCATAAGGGAACTTTCTTGAAAGAAAAATAAGTGAAAGCCTAAATGCACAGAATAAATGGTAATTAGTTTCGGAATTAATCAATAGAAAACTTAATTTTTTTTTCTGTTCAATTACCATTTTATTCATTCAGTTACTCTTTTGTAAAAGCAGACATAAAAGTTCTGAAGGAAAAAAGTGGACAGATACCGTCGATATAAAGGATCAAATTAAAGGCAAAAGAAACACTGAATGCATGAAATACTTCAGAGTGTTCAAACAGTTTTCTGTAACGTTCTTGATTCTCTAGGCAATTCAATTTATTTGCAATAATGAATATCTAAAAAGTTTCTGCCGTAAAGGCATTAAAATAGCAGTTCGTTGCCTGGAACGTCATATTGAAATGAGAGTATTTTTGTATTTTAATTTAAAATTGGTCTAAGAGGTCTCTCTCGAGTTGTCTAAGCTTGAAAACTGCTTTAAAATTCATGATTTTTTTTTGCTTTAAGAGAATTCTGAATTTTGACAGTATATCAGCAAAAGTCAAACAAAGTGATAGGATACAAAGCAAGGATATGAGTGGTTAAATAATATGCTTGCTCAGTTTATGCATTTAAAACTTATTAGCAAGAAACCTTGCATAAATGAGCAAAAAGAAAGACGTTTTTTTTTAAATAACTAATCAAAGACTGACAGTTAGCTAGTAAATAATTCCCTCTGGCGTCACAACCTATCATTATTTTATTACTTTTTTAATATCCTTCTCACATAACGCTAGCTTAATGTTCCAAAAAATCTGATAGCATTGTTGGTGAAGATTGATGGTTTAAAAAATATAAAAAGTGCATAATTTTTTTTCAAAAAAAAAAAAAAAAACTAATCAGAATCATATAAATCCTTTGAAGAAAATACGAAAAACAAAGGAGCCTTTTTAGGTTTTAAGGTTTTTTAATGAGTCTCGTATCCTGTTGTTACATATGGCTTTATTTAGAAAGATATTAATTCATTTAAAAGACAGCCAAGAACAAGAAAAGTAATTACAATAAACAATTGGAACATACAGCAAAAGTAACAATTTAAAATCAAAAAGAAATCTGTAAATTAGAGGATTTCACAACTGTAGCTGAAATAAAGAGAAAGTCATTTCAGGGAGTCCATGACAGATCGCGCAGACCAATAAAGCGTTTCGAGTAATTTTAGTTTTTGATCAGTTGGGTCAAGTTTCGAGCAGAAGAGATGAGTAGCATTCATGTTGCATGAACCGCAAATTAGACAGGTACTAGATGTTACGATACCTATCTTGAGAAGGTGTTTAGCCAAGCAATCATGGCCTGTAGAGAGCCTAAAAAGGGCCACAGCTTCCTCTTGGGGTTTATTACAATAAGTCCTCCACATCTCTTGAATTATGGCCGCATTGTTTATGGCCGTAAGTTGATCTTGAGTTTGGTTTTTGCAGAAACAAGTAAGTGGCTCACTGATAATGGGACAGTTCACTTGGCGATATAAGGAACCTTGCTTGGCCAGTGTGTCAGCCATTTCGTTTCCATGGATGCCCACGTGTTAGGGAACACATTGGAAGATAATGGTCTTATTTGCAGGTATTAGAGAGAAGAATCACGTTAGAAGAATCACGTTCTTTTTAATTTCTGTGATGATATTTGATTCGATGATTTGGATATTTGTAGCTACCTGAATAGCTCCTCTGGAATCAACCGAAATTACAGCGTTCTAGAAGTCATTTAGACTAGATTAAAGATTATGAAGCTCCAGGAAAATGGCGTGGATCTCTGCATAAAAGTTCGATTTGAGAGAACCAACAGGTTCTTGGACGGAGAAAAGATTACTACATACACCAGCTCCAACTTTGTTCTGCCAAAGTGAGCCGTCAGTGAAAACTCTCAGCCATTCCTTTTCAGGGTATTGCTCGTGGATCTGTCTGGATTAGTCTGATATCCTTTCCTAAGATGTACTGCAGTTTTTTAGGTTTGCTGAAGAAAGTGTTTTAATTTAATACAATTTAAAATAATTAAGAAAATTTCGTAGAACTTCGATAAAAATACTAAATGATATGAAAAACTACATGAAAATAAAGATCATAACTTTGATACCTGTTAAAAGCAGTTAAACAAAAAGCAATCATAAGCAAATGTTTAAAAAATATATTCAAATTCCATTTAAAATTATCGTTTGAAAAATGAAAGATTACCTACAACATCTGACCCAAAATAATCTGAGAAAAGTTTATCAATTGTGAAACAAAAAAACTAATTAAAAAAAGAAGCAAGAATGTGGTAAGCTATGTGTTCAAGGAAAAAAAAAGCGAAATTTAAATGGAAAAAGCAATAGAAAACATGAATAAATATGACACATTTTAACCATAACTTTTCACACAATCACGCAGAAATAAAGTAAGACTAACCTAAGCAACAGGCACGATTGGATATTTTTGGTTATAACTAAATTTAAGGTTAATCATGATTAATATATACTTTTTTTTTTCAAAATTATATTAGTATAACTTAAAAAATGGGCAGAAAAATTCACTTAAATAAAATAAAATCACCGCTTTCTTCTATCCATTTAAATCCTTCTTGCTTGCGAAGAAATGTTTTGGAAAAAGTTTTAACGAATACGGTTTTGGAAATGTCGTAAACTCCTGGAATTCTTTCAAGCAAAAAAGAGAGAGAGAGAGAGTAAAATCAGGTGGTAAAGATTTTATTTAGTTTTCCCAAAGGGAATGAACGGATTTCTGTTTTATTCCTTTCTTCGATCTCTATAAAAAGTTCGAAATGTTTCGCTTTATTATACTTGTCAAACTTTTTCTTGCCCTAAAATTGCTGTTTAATCAGTAGGTTTCACAAAAAGCAAAATTTAACAATTCACAAAAAAAAAAAAAAAATTCTCGTATTTCGATATTTTTGAATTTGCACTATTTTTTAAAGCACATTAGTGAATCCTTTGTTCCTCATATAAGGACAATTACATATCGTTTGGCGCAATTTTTCTTTAGTTTCTGCCTTGGCTATTTTTAGGATGTTTTCTTCTTAGACGGATAATCAAGAAAAAAAAAAGCATTCAAGTTTCTGCTAAGTTTCTTTTAAAATCTTTTAAACAATTGCAACGGGTCTGCATTTCTTGTGCATTTTTTTTAACACTAAAATCTCTCAAAAATGCTTAGACATACACAATTTTCTTTTTTTATTCATGATTTTTTGATAAGAAAATTGTAATCCGAGACAAATATGTTTTTGATTTTTTTTAAATAACAAGCTGTATTTTCTACTCACAAAGAACTGAAATGAAGAAATTCCCCTTTACTGAAAAAGGATGGTTTGCATTTACAAAATTTTCAACCGCTTCAACATTATTGTTAAGAATCAAACAGTAAATAAACAAGAAAAAAAAATACATTTCTTTTAAAGGAAAACACTTTTAAGGAGCTATCTTTATAGTTTCGGCGAAAAAAACCGGTAAATATACACACATCTGAATTGCCTAGTGAAAAAAAAAGATTGATTTAATTCTAAGGACTCTTTACATTAGTCTCGTTTAGACTAAAAATTATGAAATACAAAACGAATATGATTTCTTGATTTCAACACCCAAAAATTGCAGGTGATCTTAACGTCGTTAGTAGAGTCTCGAAAGTCCGAGGTTACTGTCGGATTACTGAAAACTCTGATTGACCACGTAATTGTGTGGCAGAACATCATTTAAATGAGCTAGTTTAATGATGTTGCATTTTTAATTAGTTTACGAACATAATTCAAAATGAAGCATAATTCAAATGTCAGTAGAAATTTACTGTGACTAGAGAGTTTTGTTCTTTGAACTTCCTTGGCAGAAAGGTGCTACATGTGAAATCTTAACTAATAATAAAGCTCAAATTTTGTCTGGATATCTGGATCTCTGCCGGGATATCTGTCCGGATCTATTGTTAGGATATCTCTCTGTGACGCGCAGAGCGCCTAAACCGCTCGGCCTATTTTCATGAAATTTGGTAAAAAATTAGATTATAGCATGAGGGTGCGCACCTCGAAGCGATTTTTCGAAAATTCGATTTTGTTATCTTTCTATTCCAGTTTTAGAACATTTTACCGAGCAAATTATCAGAACGTGGACGAGAAAATTACCTAATTTTCATTTCGTGAAACCGTAACATGGGCGAGCAAATGAACATAGCAAATTGGCAAGAAATTCATCATCCATTATTTGTAAATATACAGGCGAACCAAATGACCTTTTAATTTTCTACTACGAGCAAAGCCGTGCGGGTACCGCTAGTTAAAAATAAAGTTCTTGCATTGCGTTTTTGCAATCATAAAATCTGTTTAATTGTTTAATTGCATAAAATCTGTATTAATTGTAATTTAATCTAGTTTTATTTCTTTATTGCTATGTTTATAAGCTTTGGTCCGGAAAAAAAACAAAAAACTAACTAAAGTTTTGAATAAAAAACTGCATTGGACTGCTTTAAATCTGTTGTGTCCAACTTACAGCCATATGCAGTCCACGAAGGTGGTCCATTGGCGCGCTGTTAAGAACCAAAAATAGGTTTTGAAACATTCCAAAACAACCAACAACTTTCTTCATTTAACATTAACATAAAACAACTCCGCATGAAAGGTATAAACTTGTGGATAACAGTTCTTGACTTCTAGGTTTCGTTCTTTTTATTTCACTTTTCCTTTGTTGTCCAGAATTTCCTTTTTTTTTTCTTTTTTCCTTTTTTTTATTTTTAATGTCTTCTGGCCAGCGATATTATTTTTAATGTCAGGTGCAGTCCTTCTGTAAAGGAAAAAAAAAGGTTGAGTGCTACTGCGTCAAAATTTTTATTTATTATTTTTGCAAAAGGTTTACTCAGGAATTTGAAAGTAACTTTGAATTGCTAATAAAATGTTTAACTTATTTCGCTACATTGACTAATACGTATGAAAGTTTTATTCGTACTATGAACTATACGTGTTTGCTTAGTGTTATTAATTTCCTTCAGCACTCTACACAAGGACAAAAGAACTTTAATTTATGCACCAACTTTTGAAGACATTAATTTTATGTCAGATCTAGTGTAACACTAAAATGCGTTGGTCACTCATAGATGAGAAATGAAAACTGAAAGTTTATAGCTGTGTCTTTTGCAGTGTATTAATGATAAACCCACAAATATGATCATTAAATATTCAGAGAAGAAGTATAAAACTTGCTCATTTTCGGAAACAAAAGATAGTTGCAACCATAAAAAGGTAATTATGATTTCATGTTAGGGATTTGAGCAATAAATTATTCAAATAACCATTTTGAAGCCAAATACATTAAACTTTACTTTACTGATATATTGCAGATAAAATAGCAAAACAAATGTTTAAAAATGTTTCTCAAATAAAATAATACAAAAATCAGTAAATTAAACAACTTCCCATTTAAAACATATGATTAACTTAAGCCTGTTATCTCAAATTATTTTACAATTTCTAGTTATGAACTTTTGTTTGTAGGAGCAGGAGCAGTAAATTATTTTCTAAACAATCTTTTTATGTATTTGTTTATTTATTTCGGGTTATGTAATTTATTTTAAAAATATTCCTATTACAGATCTTTCAGAAAAAAAGAGGAAGGGTGAGAGGAATATATGTAAAGAAAACTGTAAGGAAATTAAATTTCAGGTCTGAAATATCATTACTTTTACAAGTACGTTTTTTCCTTTCTTTTTGTTTGTGTCTTTCTCTTTTAAAGAAAGCATTTTCAATAACAATTCATGTTTTTTCCGTAACAAAGAAAACTTGTGTTCCTTATTTTTTTTTTTTTTTTTATGACACGTTCTATACTAAATTCATTCAAGCATTTGTGACTATACTCAAACTTATCAAAATGACCATGTACAAAATAGAAACATAAACACTAATGGTCAAATCATTTGAAAATGAATCTTACAAGATATTACTTTAATCTTTACAAACTTTTCGCTGGGGAGGAGGAAGGGGTGGAGTACTTTTTATTTATTTATTTATTTTTTTCTTTTCTCTAGTTGTTTTCAAAACTTATGTATGAATAATTTGCTTTCTTTATTATCTGCACTACATGATTCTGGGTAATTAAAATATAGAAATTTTTATACATTTTTCTTAACGTAATTTATTTTTTTCCCCATTTGTATTTTTGTGGTTATTTAACGAGCTTACTTGCAGGCACACGCAAACAGACATTTACAATAAATATCCAAAATGTGTTCAGTAACAATTTAGATGCTTCCAAATTTAAATTAAAAATCTTCATGAATCCTATTCTTTCCTTTATATGTACTTTGGATTCATACAGCTATAAATATGTACTTTCAATCGGTACATGTCAAGGGAAGAATATAGTAGTTTAAAAAAAAAGGAACTAAAAATATGAATTTAAATGCTTAACTGCGTAATCAACTCTATTTCTTATTTCAATATTTTAAAATATGAGTTATGCGTTAAGCATCAATAAAAAGAAAAACGTGTTATCAAATTTATTGCAAGATATTTTGCTAAACTCAAGGTACAATTTCTGTGCTTCCAAAACTTCTGATTTTTTTCTGATTTCAAATTGAAAAACCGTTTATTGAAGAAAATAAAAAAAAATAATTGTTTTTCTACTCGAAAATCTTTTTTCCCACGATTTGAGAAAATTATCTTAATTACTTTGCAAGGAAAATGTTTTTCCTAGAAAATTTCACAGTATAAAAAAACTAGAAATTGAACTCGCTTAAGTTTAAAATTTAAAAATGATGGCTGTCCAAAAAAAAGAAAGGAAAAGATAGAGGTGGTATAGTTCTTTCAATCTAAGTTTTCAGATTTTTTTTTAGATTTATAAAAACAAGTACGAACTATTTAAAAAACATCCGTGTTCAACTTTTTCAAAGATAGGAAATTGTTAAGTTAATATTTCTTTCGTAATGAAAATTTACTGTTCTATTTTTTTTAATTCCATGGAAGAAGTGTAAACTAAGAATTTAAAATAGGGTTAAAATTGATTTTCTAAAAGCACGCGTTAAAACATCTACATGTGGTAAAAGAAAAAAAAAAGAAAAGAAAAATGCATTACCCGTGCCGCAAAAGACAGGAATATCATCCCGACTGCATTCAGACTGCATTTCCCGACAGTCAAGCATCCCGTATCCCAGATGATTTGGGGATGTATTTCTGATGAAGGAGTTGGTGGGCTTCACTTTGTGCAAAGAACAATAAACGCTCAGTTATATATTGGCATTTTGGAGAAGAAATTGCTTCCTACTATCCGGGATCACTTTCATTCAGTTCCAAACGTCATTTTCTAGGATGATTCTGCTCCGTGCCATAGGGCAAAACTGGTAAGTAACAATTTAAAAACCTTTTTATCCTGCCATTAGACTTAAATTGACATTTGATTAAGTAATTTTTTTTCCTCTAAACTTACCCGCAGGTTCAGAAATAGAAAAATGAGCATGCGGTCAGCAGTTTGCCTTAGCCCTGAAACAACCACGATCTACGTAAACAATTTTCGAATTCCTGCTGTTAAGTGTTTATTTCATAAGATTTGCAGAATTTCATACATTCATCGTTAATTGGTCAACCAAAACTTCTCACATAATCCCATTGTTGTGAAAATGTGAGGGTGAAGCATTTTTTTTTTACCAGCACTGTTAGTTTACCACCCTGTTAAGTCCACATGATTTTTATTTCCTTTTACATAGTGCATGAAACATTGTATTCACGAAAAAAAAAATCACTCTAATGTCGGCCTAACTTTTCATTTTGCTTACCCTCGAAAAAATGTTGAGTTGTTTTTTCGGCCCGGACCACTCGTGGATATGTACTGAAAACGCATGAACTCCCAAAATAACCATTTTGACGATCCCCGAGTAAATTACGATGAGTTTTCTCGTGACGCTTGTACTGGCGTATGTGCATATTTACCTCGCATAACTAAAAAACCTTAATGCCGGAGAAAGTTGAAATTTGTTATGTAGACTCTTAGTTGGGTCGAGTTGTGCATTGCTCCTATGCCTTGCATTCGGATGTTGCAACATGGGTCATCTCACTCTTTTGGGGGGAAAATTAGTGTTGATTTCAAAGCAAACGTAAGTGATGTTATAATTTGGAGAACATTTGTCGATAGATCGTTCAGCTTTTGATCGCTAAGTTTTGTGTCTAACTTTGCGATACATCGCCAAGTAAAAAAAAAAAATCTGGTTTCTGATTTTGCGATATTAATAGTGTTATCTATTGAATCAAGTTAAAATTTGCGATAATGGAAAAAATAAACTCTGTAAAACGCTTTTTTGCATTGGTTTAAGACAAAGTAGAGGTAAAAATATTCAAAGTGTTTCTTCGCTTACTCCAAGGCAATATTATCATTAATTTGGAGTAAAAGAAAGCCATGTTGTGTCAGGTCGTCTTGCAATTTCTTGCACGATATTTATTTATATATATATAAAAAAATTTGAATGAAGTTCAGTAGTTTTTCTCGGCACCTACTTATGTACAAGTAGACCACAGAGCTATAAGGCCATAGGCGAAGAAAATAATCGTTTTAACAATCCGTTTGATTTTTATAATGAGATTTCCTCGTGGATTCTTAATGTCCGTGCGTACATGTATTTGCCATAGAAGTTGTGGAAATTAGCCATTGTGGATGTAGCCATTAGCCGGCGAATGTTGACATCCACATACCAAAGACATCAGCGAAAGATAGAAATATCTTATTCCGAATAACCGGTGAAAGTCGACATTATTTATTCGATCGGTCACGGTAGCATTTGCTTTAGGGTAGAGGGTAAAAAACCAAAATCTGATAAACACTACGCCATTGCGTAGTGTTGGTGTTTTTACAAGTTATTTTACAATGGTGTTTTTACAAGTTATCTCTTGTAAAGATATTTTCTCGTGCTAAATGATTTTAACAGCCAATTGAGAGGTTCGCCCCTTGCCTACTTCGTTCACCAGCTCACATTTGCCACCAAAGTCTGCTGAAAATTGATAATTTTAATGCTTTTACCTCTGAGTGTCCTCAGGATGTCCAGGAGTGCGGTCTTTTATGTCCTTCCCGTTAATTTTCGAAGGGTGAGACAGGGCAAAATTACTTCCGCTGGACCCACCGGTACCCAGGCTTGATCACAGGCTGATGACACTCACAGTCTGGAGCAAAATGGGCTAGACACACACACACACAAGCAGTTTTTAATAGGTCAGCTCGTACCATGAATGAAGATGATTTTTTTCAAAAAGGAATATTTGTAAAATTTAAAGTAATTGCACAAGTAAAAGTAAGTTCTTTTTAAAAATATATCATGCTGACTGTATACGATCATTTTAATAATAAATTATACTTTTAAGATCCACAAATGCCTTCAAATAAACCATTTTTGCTTCAAAAGTATCATCTTACTTAAATTTATCTATAATATTTATTGATCCTTACATAGATACGGAAAACTAAGTAATATAAAAGCATTTTTATGAAAGGGTCTCAAGTAAATAAAGGGTCTACCTTGTAATTATGGCAAGAAGATTTTAAGAAATTGATGCAAAAAAGTGATACATGTTTGAGAAACACTTTTTTTTCGAATAATTAAACATTACGTCTGACTTAACGACAGTAAGTTTTGAGTGTAATTTAGAGGCTCAAGTGATGCAAAGAGGTTCCATGAGAACTTTGTGTTTTTGCCTTTTTTTTCATTTAACGAATTATTTTTTAAGTATCTTACCCTTATAAATGACTTTATTACATTTGATATAATACCTAATATTTTTTCTCAAAGTATTCAGTAGTGTGTAAATATTTTCCAACTAGCGTTTGATCGAATGACGTTATCAAATAAAGAACTGAGAGCTGTGTTGGGAGCTATTTTCTTTGAAATGAGAGGCATCCTTTATTTACATCACATTTTTTTTTTGTGTTTAATTCAAATTAAGTTTCATTATAAATGTCTAATTACTTCCTTAATGAAATTCAAAACGGTTTTAATATAAAAAAAGCTTTTTGTCACTTTTTTTTTGACACAAGTTCTAAGTAATGTGTCTTTGCATTGGAATTTGTTTATGTTTTCAACTTTTTATTTAAATTATGTTTTTAAATATTTTTTTTCCAACTCGCTTAACATCAGCTTAATAAATCAGCGGTTTTGATAACATATGCTGTCAAGTCTTATCCCTGTATCTTTGTTCATAATAGCCTGTTCTATGGATTATAATATTGTTTTAGCATCAGAGTTACTTTCACTGTCTAAAGGAACGGACTGCTGTTTAATTTTAATTGTTTTTTATTAGCTTTGATTTTAAATACATTTAAATTATCAATGCACTTAACATTAGTACCTAATAAACAAGGAAAGAAGTGTTTTTTTTTTTGTGCAATAAAAGAGCTATGAAACCTGTATTATATTTTGATTTCATAACTCTTTAGTTGTATCTTTGTTTCCTTTTGTAATTTATAAAATACTTTAAAAGGGTTAAAAAATAATTTAAATATAAATTAATTTTGATACTGTATTAAATATATTTTACGTATTTCTTTTAAATTTGAATTTCTAATAATGTTTTACTACAAAAGTTCACCAATCAGCGTTAAATTGTTCTTTGCAGTTACTTTGTTGTTTAATTTTGGTTCGCGTTTTCTCTAAAGGTTTTTATTTATTTTTTTTTAGTACAAAACTTTCAAAATTTTCCTTTATATAACAAAATGAAAAAAAATATTGTTTTCCCCTACAAAGGCGCTTCTAGGTCAAGAATTTCTTTTCACTACATTTATTAATGTCGTTTACACAAGGAAAGACTATTTTTACTTATTTGAGACCGTGTTCTGAATATTTTCAGTCTCACACTGTTTTTTTTTTTTTTTTTTTAAATCTATAAACAAGAGGGAAGGGGGAGAAATAATTGTTTTATGGATAGCTCAAGCTTAATTGAGGCAGTGAGAAGCAAAGGGATAAAAGTGGCAACATGAGAAATGTGAAGATAACCAGTATGAATGGTAGGGGAACCTCTTCTCTTTCTTGAGACAATATATAGTGCTAGTACCTCTGGTAGGTTCTGTTATACAGTGGTGGACAAAATTATAGAGTCAATTTTTCTTTCTTTTGTTTCAATTACAACATGACTCAGTTTAAATTATTTTCATTGAAGTAAAGATGAATAGTTGAAGAAATAGTTCTAAAATTAGTACATCTTATCAATTAAATTAAAAAAATTAACAAAATTAGAAAACTTGCAAATTTAATATTTTATTATTACGTGAAACCTGGACAAAAGTATAAACTCAGAGGTAAAAAAACCAGGACTACGAGAAAGTTTCGTTCGAAAATGTTAATTTAACGCCATAGAATGAATAAATGTTGCCATCAGTGATTGCTAAAAGTTTTGTTTTTGGAAATTTATGATAAACATATGAATGCACCACTGGACAAAATTATAAACTCATTTTTTTTTTCATTTTTCCAATCATAATTTAACTCAGTTAAAAAAATTTTGTTCCAGTAAAGATAAATAACTCTTTCAGCATGGTAAAGCAGGATTGGCATTTCTTAATGGAAGATAGAACGCTGAAAATTACCAATTAATCTTTTGTTCATCTGATTCCTGGAGTTAACTGGTTATTCCAGTAAGGTAACGCCAGTGTACATACAGAGAAAAGTACAAAAGAATGGTTCAAGCGCTGAGGTATCAAATTTATCAAATGGCCAGCTCGTAGTCTGGATCTTAATCAGATTTAAAATGTTTGGGGGACCATGGTTCGCAAAGTTTAGCATGATCTCAGCACCAGTACCAAACCACAGAGGAATAAAAAAGGGCAATACTTTCAGCATGGAACCACGTGCCACTGCAGTTGTTGGAAACTCTTGTGAAATCTACATGTCCAGCCGCATATTGGAGGTAATTCTGAAAACTGGGGGCGCAATTCGTTTTTAAAAGTTTGTAGTTTACACCAATGGCTAGATTTAATGCAGTGTTAATTTTTAAAACATTTCAAATATTGATTTTTTTTTTCAATTTATCCATGTTAATAGCAAAATTACATTTCCCTAAATCTATGCTTTTGTTTTACTGAAGTAATTGCAAATGTAACGTAATTAAACTTAAAAAAAAAAAATGTCAGCTTATATTTGTGTTTATGCAGTATTGTAAGTTCGTAATTTTGTAATTCAGCATTGGTTCAATTTTGGATATTAAATGATTAAGTATTTGAATAAAATTCTACCAAACTTCAGAGTTTCTTACTTTTGAGTTGATACTTTTGTCCAGGTTTCATGTATTATAAAGATATTAAAGTTGAGATTTTTTCAATTAAATTATTTATTTTATAAAGTTTATGAGTTATACCGAATTTAGGACTATTTAGTCAGTAATTTATCTTTAATGGAACAAAAAGTTTTTTAACTGAGTTAAATTATGATTGAAAAAATGAAAAAAAAAAAAGAGTTTATAATTTTGTCCAGTGGTGCATTTATATGTTTCTCATTAACTTCCAAAAAACAAAACTTTTAGCAATCACTGATGGCAGCATTTATTCATTATATGGCGTTAAATTAATATTTTGGAACGAAACTTTCTCGTAATCCTGGATTTTTTACCTCTGAGTTTATACTTTTGTCGAGGTTTCACGTAATGATAAAATATTAAATTTGCAAATTTTCTAATTTTATGAATTTTTTAATTTAATTGATAAGATGTACTAATTTTAGAACTATTTCTTCAACTATTCATCTTTACTTCAATGAAAATAATTTAAACTGAGTCATGTTGTAATTGAAACAAAAGAAAAAAAAATGAGTCTATAATTTTGTCCACCACTGTACAGCATGATTTAAAAAAACTTTGCATTGAAAGCCACCAAGGACCTAATCTTTAGACGTGTGTTGCTCGAAACTTGAAAATGTCCACTTACATCCTTTTGCTTCTCACGGCCTCAATTTTTGTAAGTTAAAATACTGAAATTGAGTCTTTAAATACGTGGAGTTTTAAGGAGTACAAAATACTATCTGCATTTTTGTTTCCCATCTTGAACGACTTTTCCAGTTAGTGAAAAAAACACGTGACTGAAAATTGGTATTCCCGTAAAATTTACAGTTTTACAAATATGGCAGCAAAAAAAAAAAAAAATTACATTGAATTCTTTTGTGTAGCATTTACGAATGTATGTTCAGCATTTACCAAACTAGCACAAAATATCCCTTGCCTAGCAAATACATAGAGGTTAGTTGGTATTATCTTTACAGTTAGTTAGAAATGAATTTGTTAAATAACAGGGGTCCCTGTTGCTAATTGCTGGCACAAATGATTAAACTGCAAAACAAGTCGAAAACAGAGAGAATAGGCATGACAGTACATTACACTCTTCCTTCTTTTGCTGAAGTAATGGTATTTGATAAACGTTTTTTAAATCTCAACGAAAAGCAGCCATCTTGTCATACTTCCAAAATTATTTTCAACATATACGGACATTCGTTCGAACTGTGTCCCATCACACATGGTACAATGTTTTTCAAATATTGTCATGAAAAAACCTACAGATTTCCCTTTTAGCTGATGGTTTTTGTTAGGTTGCAGCATAGTATGTTTTCGATAATAAATGAGAAATATTTTTCTTCTGGGTGGCATTTTTCTTCTCTAATAGCCATTCCCTCTGTATGTGTTATTAAAAACACATACAGATGGAAGAGCTTCTACAAACGTACATTATGATAGGGTGTTTCATAATTGAGGCTATTTATGCCGCTGTGCAGATCTTTTTTTTCTTGGTATGTTACATCTATGTGCTGCCATTGGATATTAGGAATAACATTTTCTTCAAGTGTTCCACGCCGTCATTTTTGATGCGACACGTTCCAAATTAATGACTTTTAGAATCATTCAGTTGTTCATCGAATGAGGAAATGAATTACTCATTACCTTTCTATAAATGAAAAATTGTTCAATGCATTGCGAAAAATTTTACAATCACACAAAAAAAAAATATTTTAATGATTAAAACATGACTAGGACAGGAAAATATACCGATATATCGTAATATATCGATATATTTTTATTACCGCGGTAAGGATATTCAGACTTCAATCTGTCTGATACATCGAAGAACCGGATTTAACTAAGAACTAAGTAAAATAACGAATTAAAAATACATATGAATTCATAATTTTTTGTGCTTAATAAGTAGATCATGCCTGCCAATTCCTCCAGATTTCCTAGAAGTTTTACGGATTTTCAAGCCTTTTTTTGTTGACCTGATCACGAACAAAATTTTCGAGTATTTTCGTGCTTTGCAGAACAAAAAAAAATGTATCTCGCCAATTTTGGTGCTACGGGCGTTTTCTGGATCTGGAAAGGAGCGTCGCACCGTGTTTAAAGCCAACTAGGTTGCCGTAAGAGAATTCACTCGTTGCATTCAGATACTCTTATAGAATCCAAAAACGACGCTCGTTGGGTTAGATGAATAATTAAGTACATCTGCGAACTTCCGACTGACGGGACTTCTGGGATGAATGCGCTAAAATAGGGTTTTTATGTAACTTCTACGCATTAACAGGTTTGAAGACGTAATTATTATAGGAAAGCGAATCCGGGCATACTTACGGTTTTTCGTAACGTCGGTAGTTTATTGCAGCTCTTTTGTTTGATATTTTTTGACTTCAGTTTAAGACTCGTCATCAAATACCGGAATTTAAAGAGGTGTACTAATTTTCGTATTCGTTTTTCGGTTAAATTGCTTGTGAAATAATGTCAGTGGTGAGATAATTGATTTACCTAATAATACGGATTTTGGATTCGATCTGCTGAAGAAAAATTGATTATATTTTTTAATTAATATTAAAATATGTGTGTATCGTTAAAAAGCAAAAGTTTTAAATGTATTACATATTTTAATTAATCAAACAATAATTTTATTAATGCACATTCGCAGTTTATGACAGATTTTTGCCAAATGTGGCCGAGAGGTCCTTTGATGCTCAAGAAAAGTAATGAAAATTGGAACATTCAAACAGTTTACTTGATTTTTTTTCTCTTTTGGCAAATTTGAAAAAAAAAGTGTTTAATTCAAAAGATGTGACTTTTTGAAGAAAAAAAAAATCTTAGAATTTTTCGAAATTTACATTTTTTTCTTTTTTTTAATTAATATTTTTTTAATTTCCGAATAAATATTAAAACTCAGGTATTTGTGTTTAGATTTATGAAAAGAAATTTCAAAATTAACTGAGAAACTTTTGAGTTGAACAACTTAAAGCGACCCCATTTTTTTTATTTTTGAAAAAAAGTAAATTATTATTATTATTTTTTTTAAACATATCTATGTTATGATTTTACTTATTTAATAGATGGTGATTCAGAGCAAAAAATTTTAAAACTCTTAATGGTTTAATAATTTTTATTTCAAAATGTGTCCCCTTGATGAAATAGCAAATTTTCCAAGAAAAATTATCCTAATGAGCGGGATATTCCATTTAACGGGACTAAATTAATAGCTATAAGCGGATCTGTACAATGAAAATGTCTTACATTAAGCGGGATATTCTTTTAACCGATATCCTAATAATCGGGCTTGACTGTTTAGCCTTATACTTATCCAGTTTTAAACGTACAAAAAATGTTTGCAAAAGGCAAAAATAAATTTTGTAACTTATTTAATTTAACATAGTTGAAGTTTCTGCAACCTTGTCCGAAAAAAGAACTAATAAATGAACAACAATTCATTTTTTAAACCGCACCGTACAAAAAAATATTTTATTATCAACGGAAGTTAAAACCAAATACACATAAGTAGTAGTACAAATTTTTTAGTTACATACTAAAATTGTACATTTTCAATAAAGATACTTACATACTCGTTTAGATAACTTTTTCCAACAACATCATAGAGGACCTACCTATATTACCCAGCATTACAAAGATGGTTACGTTATAACTTCCAAAGAATAGAAATAAAGTGCTTCTATTTATGAGGAAGCGGAAATGTACGTCTATTCATAAACACATATGATCAGGAGAATAGATTAGTGAGCACATTTGTGCTCCCTCTTCGAAAACGAGATTAACCTTCGCGTTAGTAGTTTCCGACCAAAATGATATTAGGCCAAAGCGTTAAGACCGTTACGATGAAAGATAGAGACATAAGACCCATAGTGGTCGAAGTCAGAAGAGTGTTACTAAAAGAGAATATTTAATGAATTAGATTTAAGGAAAACGTGTCATTTTAACTCCATTAACAAAAAAAAAAAGAATAGAAAAGAAAAGAAAAACGTAAAGAATTTATCAATTACGTAAGAATTAAATTTTAATTTTTGTGAAAAGGTATTTTACACCCTTCCACTAAGAAGTGGTCCTCAAACTACGGCCCGAGGGCCACATTCGTCCCCCGAAGTCGATCCGTGTGGCCTGTTCTGCAGTTTAATTTCACAATATAGAAAAGCACGATTAATGACAATGCTACAAATTTGGGACCAAATGTTTAGGAATTTGTTTCGGAAAAATAGATGAATTTAGTAAAAGTAATGGTAACTAAAATAAATTATTGGATTTTAAATTTATTTTCTATATTTTCTATATCGTACATTAGTTTCAATAAATAAATAAATTAAATTAATAAATATTTCAAAATTCCAGTCCTTCCATGTCTTCTAGTCCGACAGAATCAATTTAATATGAGGTGATCCCAACACTTTTCTGCCCACGGGTAGAAACATGATGAAATCCACTTCTCTAAGAGATACACACACAGGCAACTATTATAGGAAATTTATTTTTTAGAATTACATTAATAGTTACAGATTGATAAACACAAAGATCCACATCGATAGATAAATATAGTTATACAGATATAAAGATTAATATGCAAATACTGGTATTTGTAGCAAAGGATAGAAAATAATGTTCTCTTAAAATCAGTATTTTTCTAGTTAGATATATATTGATAAATATTGCGATACAGTTATAAACCGATAAAATATAGATCACATAAATAAGGAGATAGATTTATATAGATTGATAGTTATAAAGATAGATAGATGTAGAAATAGGCTAGATATATATTAATACAGAGATGTACAGAGACAATGGTATTAATTAAAATGTTTTTTAAACCCGTGCACAAACTTTGAAATGTTCTCCAAAATATGTATGTTTAGCACACCTGAAAACATGGAAAGCCATCATAACTAAAGTTTCTGCAAATCTAATACTCTAGACAATTGATTGATTCGAATAACAGTGAGAATAAAAAAATACTATTTAAAATCAATGAAGTTATAAAAGTGAGATTCAAAACACCGCAGATTTGAAGGATTGCGTACTTTTTTTGTTCTATTTAATAGTAGAAAATTGATAAAGTAGAAAAGTATAAGTAAATAAAGTTTCTGTACACTTAAGAATGAAGAGAAAAATGCAGGATTCAACTTCAATCCTGAGTTTTAGTTATTATGCTAACGAAAAGATCTGGAAAATATTTGCTCTCGATCAAATAACTCTCGAGATTAACTCTCGAGATTTAAATCTTTTATTTTTCTTCACTAACATCGTAATTGATAGAATAACTCTCCAAATATATATATATATATATATATTTTTTTTTAACCGACTTCAAAAAGGAGGCGGTTATCAATTCATACCGTATGTATGTTTTTTTTTTTTTGTTTGTCCACTTATAGCGTCTCACCTAGTGAACCGATTTTGATGATTCTTTTTTAATGGATAGGGGATGGCTCAACTTAGGTCCCATTACTTTGTTTGACCATATTTGTTCTTTAGAAAAAAAGTTATGACCAAAAAACAGTAAATTTTATGCAATTTCCCTATTAAATGATTTTGTAGCGAAGATTGCACTTTTCATCCGTGGATAACGGTGGCTCAGTGGTAGAATTCTCACCTCCCACACGAGCGACCTGGGTTCAAATCCCGACTAGGACAAAGTGAATTTTACTAAAATTTCGTTTCTACTGTTTCCCGTATTTTCTCGAATCTTCTATTAATTTCTGTATCTTTCCAAGTCTGGGAAGTTCCAGCACTTTCTCAAGTTGTATATAAGGAGATGCAACGTTCATTCGCGGTTTTGAATAAAGATCTCGAGTTGAGACTAACGAGTATTCGCTTCATTTGGCGTTCACATTGTCTTCGCTATCTTCATCTACGCGACAATAGGAAACTCATTGTTATAAAAGTTTGGTGCCATATAACAGTAACATTAATAGTAATTGTAATGATAATTTTGAATGAAGGCTTCTCTGAAGCAAGCATCAAATTTCTTCAAGGGATATTTTGATAATGGGGAATCTGGCGCTGTCGTCTCATTTTTGGCGTAAATAATTTTATTTTAGTAACCCTGCTGATTTATAGTAACACTATGTGAATTATCAAACTCTTCCTTTCTTCAGTGCTATTGCTCCATAGTAGGGGTAAACCTAACCTGGAAGCGAGGTGATGCAATGATTAGGATCTGCTTAGCCTTCACAATGCTACCATTAGGTTTGACTCAACTACTCAGTAGTATTTTTATCGTTATCATCTATGCCGATAACAGATGATCGGGGCTAAGTAAGAAAATACAGGATTGCCTCATGAGCAACTTAGATGCTGTGGAATGTAAATTAGTTAGGAAAAACGTAATACTTAAATGGTTATAATTAAATTAACTACGCATGATTTCCAGAGAGGAACAAAGATAAGTTTTTAGTGTCAATCGCTTAAAGTTTAACGCGTGTCAATAGTTTTTTTTTAGTATGGAGCATTTTTAAGAAAAAAATGTGAAGTTTCCTGATGGTAACTTCTTATTATTTCTGAAATACCTACATTTACACTAAAAAGAATAAAATAAAAAAATTTTGAAAAAAAATAGAACCGACTTCAAAATTGCTCTAAAAAGTGAAAAATAATTTTATTCTTTAAACACCATCGATAATGCTTTTAAACATAATTTTTGAAGTTGGCGCAAAAACGATAGATAAAATCATTCACAGCCATAACTCAAATAAAACTATAAATTTAACCAGGACCAGTTTCTTCACTATCACATACATTATGCATTGATGACAGCATATTTGAATAGCGATATAAATGTTTCGTTCGTAACTTTGGATGCTTTTCTGAAAAAAAATATGAACGAAGCATGGTTACACTGGATTTTACGTTTTGTTTTTGCGCCAACTTCAAAAATTATGTTTAAAAGCATTATCGATGGTGTTTAAAGAATAAAATTATTTTTCACTTTTTAGAGCAATTTTGAAGTCGGTTCTATTTTTTTTCAAAATTTTTTTTTTGGCAATTATAAACGACTAAGATTTTCCCCTAGATAAACTGAGCATGCTTCTAATTCCATTGGGTTCTGAATATTAAATCTCACTTTTTTTTCTATGTCCTTAACATTGAGTCTTATATGCAGTTTTATAAGTAAATTTATTGCATTTGCTTAAACCTAAGAATATTATTTTTTTCTAATTGCTTTTTTATTGCTTTGTAATTTCATGTATATACTTTAATTTATGAAGGAAAACAATATGCCCAAAGAGGAAATAATTTTTCATTCCGACTTCAACGAATTTTATTTTTATAACAGAATGTTTTTATATGTTCGCAAATTAAAAAAAAAAAACTATTAGGTATATTCTGTGACTAAGGATCGTACAGCAATAAACACTATCATCTCGATTATCGTGGAAAATTATTTGGCAAGGATCATGTGATTGCATTAAGTATAGGAAACAGCTGAGAGTCATCACATAATACTTATTGACATTATAATCTTTCTTTACGAATTCTCTTAGTTCGAAATCAAGCAATACTGCTGTAAATTAATCCATATACTTATTTCCTTTCCGGGGGGTTTTAAGCAACCCCCCAGATAACAAAAATTAGTATTAATGTCATAAATATTAAAATTCAACCAGCTAGTAGTTAATATAAAATATTACTTGGTCTTTAAGCATGGAGATAGAGAGAGAGAGAGAGAGGAAGAGAAAAAAGTTTTTTTTATTTTTTTACTAAGCATTATACTTAATGTAATCTTTATATATTAATAGGCAAGCCGTTTTCTTTCGGTAACGATTTCTCTTCTGTTTGTGAACCGATTTTCTTTATTCTTTTTTGTTCGGTAGCTATTGCCGAGTTTTAGTGTCATCAATAAAAATATTTTAAACCGAACGCTAATTAACGGAGATATTAATTAAAAATGCATTTTCGTCCTAAATGGCTCTTCCTACGCGAACGGATAGTCCAATTTTTTCGAATTTGATATGGTTGGAAAGGTCTTTAAAAATACTTCCAACGAAGAAATTGTCAAGGCGCCCAAGGTCCATTTAACTAACTCCACTAGAAAAAAAAGTTATAATCGTTTTTTAGTTAGCGAAACTCAAAAATTTTATTTTTTATCTCTTTTCCATTATTGAAATTGTTGGAAGCGTGAAACATTAAGTTTTAATTTATTTTTTAAACCGCTTTTTCTATACGAAGAATTCATTTTAATGTTTCGAGCTTGGTATGGTTGGAAAGCTCGCGAAAAATGCTTAAAAACACATTTTACCTGGTTTTACCGCGCGAAAATCGAAACCCGCTATGTTGGCTAGAAACAGCGCTAGAAGCAATTCATTTTTATTTGCTTTTTCACGCGAAGCAGTTAACGTGAAGAAATTGCTGGATAATATTGTGGTCTTGCCAATTCTCGCATGGACATAAATAAATGAAATACTTGAATTTGTTTTTATTACTGAGGCTTTTGGGTAACTACGGGCATTTAAAATATTTTCATTCTGATTATGTTTTCGCGATTTTAATATTTAAATAAATTATTTTACGGGGACGACTTTCAGGGTGAGGAACGACTTTCATTTCCAGCTCCCAATAATACTCGCATTTGCTATCACCACAAACAGATCTCAAGGTGAAACTTTTTATAAAATTGGCTTATTATTACGACGTCCATTGCTTTTGCATGGACAATTATACGTTGCCGCGAGTAGAGTTCGTTCATTTGAATGTTGGAAATTTTATATTTAACGGTAAAATCATGCCTACTTTTACAAAAAATATTGTTTATACAGACGCTTTATGTATTAAGGGAGTTTTGCGGCATCATTTCATTCAGAACGATTTCCATAATTGTGAAATTGGCAAACTTTATCCATTTTGGCACCAATGCCAGGACGAGAAATATTTTTCTTTTGCATTCATAAAAAACGAGTACAGAAATGTCTATTTGTAAGGAAATGACTACGAATGAAGTCCTCTTTAAATTGGGGTTCATTAAATTGTAACCGTTCGTAACAAGACGGGGGAAATAAATGACAAGAGGTACATACAATGGATGGAATGGGACATGAAGCTTTTTTTAAAAAGAACGTTTATGAAAAACAGTGTACTATGTGGCAAAGGGAAGAGGGGTTATGGTGAAGTGTGAAACTTTGCGACAAAGCGGATTGAGATCAAAATTTTTGAAAAGTGCTTTTGTCAGTTTTCCCCTAAACCGTAAACAAACCACAAACACGATTTTTTTATAAAATTACACTATTATTGCGACGTCCAGTGTTTTTGAATGGGTAATTTTGTAATGTAGCAAGTAGGATTCGTTTATTTGATTGTTTGGAATTTAATAATTATAACGGCAGAGGTCAAGGAACTTACTCAATAATATTAAGTTTATTAAAAGAAGCATTGTTTATACAGAAGTTTTACGCATAATCTGAGTTTTGCAGGATCATTTCATTTGGGAAGAATTGTTAAATTGGCGGGCGCTCTTCATCTATTGGCGTCAAACTTTTGGCACCAATTGTAGCTCGAGAAATGTTTTTACTTTGCATACGAAAACGAAGAGTAGGGAAATGTATATTTGCATACGGTTGCCACAAAATAGGGACTGTCCACGAATGAAATCCCGCTTTAAGGTTGGGTTCACGTAATGGTTACAGTTTGTGACAAGAGAGAGGAAAGACATGACAAGAGGAGCATACAATAGGGAGAACGTGACAACAAGCCTTTTTTTTAACAGGAACGTTTATGAAAAACAGCGCGACATGTGACAAAGGGAAAAGGGGTATAGTGAAAGGCAAAATATTGTGACAAAGGGGGGGGGGAGAAGGCCGAAAAATGTTGAAAAGTGTAACATCAGTTATGCACCGCTCTTTACCATAAACAAATCACAAAGTCGACCTTTTTTAAAAATTGTACGATTATTACGACGCCCAGTGTTTTTGAATGGACATTTATAAGTTGACACGAGTAGAGTTCGTTCATTTGATACTTGGAAATTTATATTTCTAATGACGAAGAAGTAACTTAAATAATAATCATAGACTTTTTATAAGTAACATTATTCACACGGAAGTTTTACGCATAAATTGAGTTTTGATGCTTTATTTCATACGGGAAGATTTCGAAAATTGTATAATTGGTTATTTTTATCAATTGGCGTCAATTTTTTTGTTTAAAATGCCAGCCCGAAAAATGTTTTTCCTTTTCATACGTGAACAAAGAGCAGGGAAACATTTATTTGCATAGGGTTAGTACAAAGCAACATGATATCCGAAATAAAATTATTCAAGCCAGCAATTTGTGGACCACACCAATTTCTCAATGGGATTGTTTCCTTCAATCAAAAGTACTACTTTTAGTCACTGAAATAGATAGAATAAGGAAGAAAAAACGTTGATCCGGATTTTTTTTTTTTTACTTTCTCAACAGTTTTTTTTAAAAAACATTTTTGGATGTCCGATTTCGGAAATAAGGCGTGGTCTTTATGACATTATAAGTGATGTACTTTGGCGGGCGACTCCATTGCCGCGCTCAACATTTACGGTTTGCTCTCAGCCGCGTTTTACGGTTACGATAATTTGCCCGGTGTGCTAATGGCATCAATGATTGGCACTTTATCACTTTTGATGCCAAAAAATTAATTTCAATCTGCGCATCAATTAAAATAGTTGTTAAAAAATATTAATTTTTTTCAAATTATTTAAGAAATGGTTAAAATCTTTGTTTTTAAGCATCCTCTTTCAATAAAAAATATTTTGAAAATTTCGGAAACGACCCCATTAGCGAAATATCCCCTTTCGTCCATTTATTTTGAGATTAACAGATAATAACAAAATTGGAATAAATTATTACTGTTTGGTATTGTGTGCACATTTAAAATTGTATGTTTCCAGATATGCAGTAAACATGAGTAAGAGTCGAGATAAAAATGTTGGAAATAGTTAAACTCATACAAGTTTTCTCAAATATTCATTTATGAATATTGTCGAATCTTGACCACTGGGCGAACACTAGTATTTATTAAAACTCATCTTTTTCAAAAACTGGTTTGTTTCTTGAAGCATTTTTTAAAATGGCTAACACATTTTTTAAAATGGCTAACACGATCTATGATAAATGTTTTAAAATATAAATAAGGTAAGTGAATCAAAGATGTTCAAAGTTTGAACATTTTTTTTATAATTTCATGTTTCGATGTAATTGGCTGATTTTTTTTTATTGAATTTTTCACTGAGCTCTAACACATACCAAGTGCAATGTTTTTAGATGAAATTTAGCTATTTTGACAGTAAAAATTAAAAATTTTTTCGTTTGCACCTTTGAAGTGCAGTGTTCCAAAGGTGGGCAGCGTGTTTAAGTAACTTTATCAATGGAAAAACATATATTGGCAAAATGATTCTACTTTTAGTGGAATAATACAAAGTTCGGTTTAAAGGAACATTTTAATTACAAAAAAAAAAAAAAAAATACAATCAATATTTTTTCGATCCAATTTTATCATGGCTTCATTTTTACGGGAAAGTTAAAAAGCAGAAAATGTGGCAAAGCAAAAATATGTAAGATTAAAAAACATAATATAGGGGGCACCTATAATTATATTACTACATTTGTCTCCATTAAGGTTTTTTTTGTCGGCCAACTTAGGAACATGTCTTTGATCACCATTATCACGACGTAATTATATTAAAATGTTAAATTTATAATAATTTAAAAAAAAGGGTTAAAGGACAACTTAATGTACTAAGAATTCACAAACACATGTAAATAAACACATTTTTACCTGAAATTTAGAACTACTCTTCTTCAAAAGTGAAATTAATGCATACAAAAGATAGCATTCAAGGTAACCTTTTTAAATTCAGCCATTTGCACTGCAAATATTTGTTTTACAACACATTTTTACTGCGTTGTGAACTTAAAATATATATATATATATATATATATATATATATATATATTTTGTGAGGGGGAACCATTTTTTCAATTGACTTATTTACCTTATTAGAATTAAAAATTAATGTTTAACTTAATTTATTTCAATGCGTACAATGATATATGTCAATTTTTTTATTATTATTTTAAGTGTTAGTCATGAAAAAAAAAATGCTAGATAAAAAAAAAATGTTAACGGCATTTGAGTTGGTTGTCGTTTACAAAAAATTAATTAACAATAGACAATAAAATCATATGTTTCTTCTCAAATCACTTGATCACATTTTTGAAAAAAATATATATAATCTAAAAACCGTTCTGTGTGATATACAGAATTGGTTTGTCCTGGTGTTTATTTCGACTCACTTTGAATACAACGTTAATCTGGAAAAAAAAAAAAAGAAACCCAGACAGAGAGAGAAAGATTAACTTACGCTAATAAAACGAGAATACACGAACAATAAAAGTGAGGAAAATGATATTGTACACAAAAATCATTGTACGTTTCAAAATACTTATTTTATCTTTCAAAATTCGCGGCGCAATAAATGAGCCAAAAAGACACGAGAGAATGCGTTAGACTCAGAGATAAAGGGAATTAGATCTGGAAGAACTTGTTCATCAATAGCTTACTAGAGATTCCTTTATGCCTTGACATTGATTACTTGTTCTTGTCGTTCTGTGACCATTTCTTTCTTCGTTTCAACTTATTTTGTTTCTTTATTTCGTTTTCTTTCCGCTTTCGTTTGTTTCCAGACAAAGGAACATACTATCTGTTGTATCTGATGACAAATGGCAAAGTTTTACATGTCTTCAGACACTCCTTTCCCATTAGTTGGCACTTCGCTTCATGATTTAGTGATGTTATTACCACGTATATAAGCGTTATCTATACATTTAAACTTTTTTGATTCTGTGTGTGCCCTGTGGCTCACACACATACTTTAACAATGAACTGTTACTTTCTTAAGGTAGCTGTATACCTTTTAGGTGTATTCATGAGGTTTATAATCTTTAAAAACGTAAAATATGGCAGATTTTAAGTAACTTTGATTCGTAATATCTTCTAATGTCCATTTGGTTTAAAATAGAGAGAAAAGAGGGCAGATGAAAATTAAAGTTAAAAACACAGTTTGATTTTTGAGTTCAAATCATGTTTTTTGCAATTACAAATTGTGATAGGACTCGACTCGTTGAGTTTCTTGCTTCGACTAATAACTTTTATCGCTACCATAATTTGAATTTAAGGCATCAAAAGAATGCCAGAGGCTGGATGCTATATGCTGGATGTTTTGTGCTTGATACTGTTTTCGCGTAACAAGGATTGTGTAGAGTCGAGAAGAGTCGTTAATAAGCAATTCGATTCCGAGACACGTGGACGGCTGCGTTATAAGCATGGAAAAGTAGAATGAAAGGGCAGATCTCATTCAACGTGCAACTGATAATAAGAAATTCGTAATTGCTCAGGAAAAAAAAACATGCTGTTATAATATTTTAGAAGTGCATTCGACCTAAAATAAACATTTGCAATTTTCTAATTAACATCAAACTATTTGTTAAACGAAAACGTACTCTGCGATCTATTACAAAATTTTCGGCAGTTTATAACGTTTTTTGTTTAAAAATTTAATTGAAAATCGACTTGCTCCAAAAAGGAGGTAATGTGTCTTTTTGGAACATTTCATGAAGCATTACTGCAACTAAAAACGGAGGTGCTCAACTAAACCCTGTACGGATTCGATGTAGCCACTTGCAACTTACCGTTTTCTTGTCTCGGTTTACTGCACCGAGTTATATGAGATACATAGGTATACTCTTGCATACGCTCATACGAATTACATGCCTAAAATTGTTTTTAGGAACTCAGGGATGGTCACAATGGATACTTTGGTTGCCCATACATTCTTTTGTCTCACATAGGATTTGTATTTCAAGTAATTGGAATGCACCTAGAAGCAAAATGTTTTGCCTAGATTTCTACAAAGCTTTACTAATCCGAGAAGTATGCTCCTTAAGTACCAGCACATTTCTGCAGGCGAGTTTTCCAAACTTCACACGCTCTCTTAAAGTCAGCAGAGGAAACATCCTTTATGGCACGCGAGCACCGTGCAAGCCACGTATCTATGACTTTGCAGTTACGTTCTTTAAAGGCGTTTTTATACTAAAAAGAGGAAAAAGTCTCTAATGGCAATTTCGGGTCTGTAAGTCGGCTGAGGAATCACCGTGATGTCAGTTTTCATCAGGTACTCTGTAACCAAGAAACGGTGAGACAAGATGCATTATCATGATGAAGCTTCCCATCAGGTGCAGTTTTTGGTCGAAATCGATTAACTCGTCTCGTCTGTTCAAACTTTTGCACAAAATGTAATCGCTCAGCTGTGTTCATTTGCTTTGTTACATTTTGATCTTGCACGCGTGCTCTAAAGGATGTTTCAATTGTTGACTTTCAGGGAGAGTAAGAAGAGTGGAAAACTGCATGCAGACGTGTGCTGACACTCAACGAGCATACTTCGCAGACCACTAAGCAGGTGTAGCAATGTTTGATTTTTGCATTTCTTCTCCTTGCTTAAAACAGACCTTGTCTACGTGAGTACAAACAGATCGATTAAACTAGTAAACATATTTATTGGTAATTAAAATTCTAATTTTTTTTTTTGAAACATCAGTGGAAAAAAAAATGTGAATGCTTACTTTGCTTCGTACATCAATAAAAATAAATCGAAAACTGAAATGACAAATAACTTTAATATTATGTACAACACCATTACACAATAAAACCCCTTAGTTTATATGAAATATTGTTTAAAAAAATGTTAATGAAATAATTATAACAATACGTTCAATGCTTCGATTGCAAATGCTAAAATAGATCAACTGTTTAGTCTCTAAAAATTATCTTTCATACAATCGCTGCTGAAACGTAAATAAACGGTTATATAGAAGCTGAATTTAATCTCTATAAATTTCAAAACAGGACCTATTAGTTAGTGGGATTCATTACTGCAAATGACGATGTTTTTCGAGGCATGAGTATTTTTCATAAAACAATAACACACGAAAGAGACAGTGAGAAAATTTAAAGCATATCAACCAACTTATTTGGTGCTGTAAAGAAACAAAAAACAAAATTTATAGGTATACAGGGTGTTCCGGTTCCACCTGCTTTACACCTTTACTTTTGCAACCGTTAGTCCTAGATGCATACTTCCAATTGAAAAAATGTTCAAAATCAGATGCAAAGTTAACACATTGAAAGTTTGAAGCAAAAATAGAAATGAGCCAAAAATACAAAATTTAACTGTTAATACCTGCTCTAGGTCCCCTTACTCTTGTTTAGGAAAATAATCTCCATTGAAAAATATTATTAACGCACAAAACTTGATATCTGTGCAAACAAAACTCAAGGAGATATTAGAAGTCCAAGTTTTAAGGGACAATACAGAAGATGAGATTGGAACCAACAGCTCTTTCAGAAGAAAGACATATTTTCATTGGTATTCAAAAATAATTGCAAATGTAACACCATGATGCGCAAAAACAAATTACAAAACCTCGATCAATTTGAAAAACCACACTCTATATATACGAGTACATATGGTTTTAAACCCTTGTTAACTATTATAAGTCCAGTCATATTGGACATTAAAATCGCAAAACACGATGTAGTTCTGATTTTTTAATATGTTGTTTGGGTCATTTAGGGTAGGGTGGGTCTAAGTTTGCAGTTTTCAAAAACCTGTGCTCGCTGCATAATTTGCGAAAAACTGCGAACTTTTCAGATATTTAAGTTTTTCTTTTATGACTTCTAAACTATCCAACTTTTGATACAAAATGTGATTACCCGTTTTAAAACACAATAATTTTTTAACAATTTAAGCTCAGGTGGGATTCTGTACGACCGATAGTTTAGGAGACATCGTACTTCCAAAACTGGCCATTTTAGGCGAAAAATGAAAAAAAAATTGCTTTGATGACATTTTACTCCAAATATGGACATGAATTCCCACTTTATTAGAAAAAAACATGGATATACTGTTAATGTGTAGTTACGTCTTTTGTATTTAAGTCAAAAACGAAGTTTGCAGATGCAATAGTTCTTTTACAATCGCAAAACAAACAAATAATCGAAAAATTCGATTTTTTAAGAAATGAGACGAAACACTTTTCAATACAATATGGAAGATCCTATTCTAAAAAAAAGGGTGCAACGAATGAAAAAATAAGAGTCTAATGTGTGTTTATATAAGTTATGTGTGCTGGAAAAACAGGGCGGTTATGAAAAAATTAAATAGGCCAAATGGTTGACAGTCCTATGCAGGTAACGCAATCATTCCTTCCCCTACTTATCTATGCTTTTACAATTGATAAATTTTCGGCCGTAATTCGTTTTCAAACTGGAAGGTTATCTACCGAATTTGGTTTTGAATAGATAATATTTTTGAATAAAAGACTTTCAGTACAAAACTTTTCCCATTAGAATAAGAGATATAAAAGAATAAATTACTTTTAAATAAAAAAAAACCGCCTTCAAGAAATACCTAGGAACTAAAAAGCAAAAAAAAAAAAAGATTACACTTACATTCTATTTCCTACCCAAACATAGAACTGAAATTTATTTTACAATTCCAGTACAAAAATCAACTACACTAAACACCGAATTATAAAATAAACACTGATTTAAATTACTATACGATGAATTATTTTAAATACCTAACTAATTATATACGATCTCTTAATTTTTAATAACCTTTTAAAGTCGGGGCCTCCTATAAACAACTACATAACGTAACTGACAACCCACTGAATCCTGAATAAAACACTAATTTAACTATACGCGAAATTAGTCTTTAAAACTAAACCTACTCATTTACGTTGGCTTGAATGATTTTTCAATAAGTATAAACATTCGACAATATTGCGCTTAAAGTGTATAGGGGGTACAATTTCCGTTCTAGGTTTCCCGCAGAAGCTTTACGTTTGATATGATGAACCTGGACAGTTTCATTTGCTTTTGCAAAAAGAATGAGTAAACTTTCATTTATATTTATTCTTTCTTTCTCTGCTCGTTCGTCTTAGGATATTTAAATCTCATTACAAATTCGTCTGATACCAAAATTATTCTCCGTTCAAAATAAAACTCGGTAGGTACTTTTCCAGTTGAAAAATGGAATACGGCCGAAATTTCATCAATGTTAAAGGAATTGATACGAATGCTTGCGTTATTTGAATAGGGCTGTCAATTATTGCCCTATTCAAGTTTTCTATAACCGCCGTGTTTTTCCAGCACAAATGAACGAACATTTTTACAATTGGAAGTGTGCATCTGGGACTACCGTTTGCGAAAATAGAGGTTTTGCAGATTAAAACGGAACACCCTGTATATGAATTCTATTTATTTATTTTTTCACAAACCCTTCTTTTGCGTGCCTTTTCCACAATGTATAAATATCGTAGTAGCTTCGTGGTCGTTATAAGCGTGTTTGACTGTACTGCACGTCATATATTCTACAATTTAGAATGAAGTTTACATAACATGAAGAAGGAAATTACATCGAGATTATTGGTGGGAATGAAACCAACGTGTTTCTTTACTGCGTGCAGGCATTTGCTAGAACTAGTGTTTTTCACCACGCGAGATCGCTTACTGTATAATATTGTGTAAGAAGATATACTGACAACCAGAAACATGAATTTATTTACTTATTTGCTGAGTTGTGGTTAATATTTACTAGTAGTATTTTGTGGCAAATTAAGTGCGAAGGCATTGCAGTTTGTGGCATTAGGGAGAGATTAAGCAAATTCATTTTTTAGCACATTTTTATGTTGTTACAAATGATGCTACGGGATGATCATGTGGCTTTTGCTGCAGCAAAAAGAAAACAAGGCAGAAGATAGCGGCTCCTGAGAACTTCAGGTACCCATATAAACTGCAGTTCATTTTAGCAGTTAAAATGATTTTCGAAGAATCTAACAAGTTTTAGCATTTTACAATTCTGAAGCAAAAGCAGAGGTACATACAAATAGATGCCAGCTCTGATGGAATCTCTGGAATGTTGCTTGAATATGGAGATGAAAAAAATCTTCACCTAATGCAGGGCTTCACATCCTTTAGAGCCAGCGGAACCCTTTCAAAAATCAATGTTCAACGCGGAACCCTTTCATCATTTATTTATTTCACAAATGCCGGGTACATTGACCATTAGGCCATAAAACCGCGGGCTCTCCAATATTTCTCGACAACACAATTAAAATTAGTTAGTGCAGAGCAGTCGTCCAGATGAGTAGCGTCCATGACTTGCCCAGAGTTGCATAAAGTGCAGATCGGGGAAGCCTTCAGTTGAAAGCGGAACAAATAGGCATTGAGACAATCGTGTCCTGTTAAAAGTCTAAAAGCAGCCACAGTAGCAGCTCGAGGAGAAATTGGGATACAGTGGGACTCATTGCACAGTCTCCCCCAGGGTTTACCTTCAGCATCCCGGGAAGCAACACGACGAAACGCATTCCTATGCACCCTCTTGATCTTCAATCCAGCAGAGTGAAGCGTCAAAGGTCTACGAAAGCTTTGGAGAATATTACATCCCTTCTTGGCCAAGAAGTCGGCATTTCCGGGCAGACCACAGTGGGAATGGTACCCACTGAAAAGCCACAGTTTTCTCAATACCCGTCAGGAGTTTTTTACAGCTCTGAATACGAGACCTCTTACTTTCATGGTATTACTAGACAAAGCCTGTAAAAGCAGAGGTCGATTCTGAAAGTATTGCTGCTTTTTGGAATGGATACAGGTATGAAGCAAGTTGTTGTAATGCCACATGAATGGCTTCAAGTTCTCCATCGAAATGGGTTGTGAAAGATCCAACATGTTGATAAAAAAATTTTGAAAAAAAAAAAAAAATAGAACCGACTTCAAAATTGCTCTAAAAAGTGAAAAATAATTTTATTCTTTAAACACCATCGATAATACTTTTAAACATATTTTTTGAAGTTGGCGCAAAAACGATCGATAAAATCATTCACAGCCATAACTCAACTACAAGTATAAATTTAACCACGTCCAGTTTCTTCACTACCACATGCATTACGCCTTGATGACAGCATATTTGAGTAACGATATAAATGTTTCGTTCCTAAGTTTGGATGATTTTTTGATAAAAATATGAACGAAGCATGGTTACAATGGATTTTACTTTTTGCGCCAACTTCAAAAATTATGTTTAAAAGTATTATCGATGGTGTTTAAATAATAAAATTATTTTTCACTTTTTAGAGCAATTTTGAAGTCGGTTCTATTTTTTTTTTCAAAATTTTTTTATTTCATTCTTTTTAGTCTAAATATAGATATTTCAGTAAAAGTAAAGAAGTTACCTAGTAAGAAGTGCGGTTCTATATCACTGTATTACTTTAGAAAAAGCCTTTATTCAAAATTATCATTACAATTACTATTAATGTTACAGTTATATGACACCAAACTTTTATAACAATGAGTTTCATATTGTCGCGTAGATGAAGATAGCGAAGGCAATGTGAAAGCCAAATGAAGCGAATACTCGTTAGTCTCAACTCGAGATCTTTATTCAGAACCACGAATGAACGTTACATCTCCTTATATACAACTTGAAAAAGTGCTGGAACTTTCCAGACTTGAAAAGATACAGAAATTAATAGAACATTCGAGAAAATTCGGGAAACAGTAGAAACGAAATTTTAGTAAAATTCACTTTGTCCTAGTCGGGATTTGAACCCGAGTTGCTCGTGTGGGAGACGAGAATTCTACCACTAAGCCACCGTTATCCACGGATGAAACGTGCGAACTTCGGTACAATATCATTTTAATCATTTAATAGGGAAATTTACTGTTTTTTGCCCATAACTTTTTTCCTAAAGAACAAATATGGTCAAACAAGGTAATGGGACCTAAGTTGAGCCATCCTCTATCCATTAAAAAAAGAATAATCAAAATCGGTTCACTAGGTGAGACGCTATGAGTGGACAAACAAAAAAAAAAAAAACATACATACGGTATGAACTGATAACCGCCTCCTTTTTGAAGTCGGTTAAAAAGAAGAATAGTCAGGAAATATTCCAGCGCCGGCACCCCGGGGAAAACCCAACAGACCCATCAGTATAGATGTGAAGCCATTCGTCAGGAAGGAAACGAGTGTTTATTGTTTTCAAGGGAATAGCGCAAAGTTCAGTAGGATTTAGGTCGCGTTTTTTTTGCGTCCAGAACCAAGTCTAGTCTGACATCGAGTTCCAAATGGTTCAGTAGGTTCGCGAAAGACAGAGCAATGGGAGCATCATTAATGTCATTGTATTGGGAGTTCTCACGAACACATTGAATGAAACCTATCTGAGTCTTTAGATTACGAATTCCACAATGACTGTAATCTCTCCAGAAATCGTTTGGGAGTCTAGTTAATCTATTACATAGAATAACTGCATTCCTCTGCATTAAATTAGTCATTGGTTGTTGGTTACAAAGTAATTGCATGGAAAGCAGGAGTAGTTTTAATTCTTCCCGTAATCATGCGGAGCACTTGGTTTTGGAAGGTGTCAAGGGGTTTCATCACTTTGTCCGAGGCTGTGATCAAAACTTCATTGCAGTAATTCAGAACCGGCTGAATATAGGTCGTGTAAGTTGCATTCAAAATTCCTCTACTAAATCCCCATTTAACTCCCGCTAATCTTTTGAGAATGGGAAGTCTCTTTCTTGCTTTTGAAATGACATGCTCAACATGTTTAGCCCAATTCAGTTTACTGTCAAGGATGCATCCAAGATAAGTTGAATCATTCTTATTTTGTAGGGGCCATTAGAGACAAGACAGGGAGTAAAGGGTTGCCTATTTAAAGTAAAGAATTGGCAAGTAGTCTTCAATAGGTTTATAGTCATGTTATTTTCCTCACACCACGAATCCAGTCTCTCCAGTGTCAAATTCAAGACAGTATTTAAATTCATCATCATTAAATTCTTTCATCATTTATAATTACCTATCATCAGACTGCACATATACTTGTAGTTGGTAATTAATTGAACTTAATTAAATTAAATATTTAACTTTGTTTAAAAAATGTGAAAAAATTGAGTGAAAAATGAAATTGAACCGATATAAATCAAGGTAGCAAAATGATTAAAATTGAGAATCAAATTAATGAGTTTTATCTGATAGAAATTTTTTTATTGGGTTTAATTTTTGATAGCTAGAGTCGAATATCAGGGTTTGCATTTAGGAAGCTTTGGTATTTAGTTTTGGTGGCAGCATAGTTTCAAAATCTGACTTCGGTAAGTCGTGGCAAATGGAAGTATTAGTTTAAGAGCTAGCCCAAAAAATCGACTTGGCAACCGAACCGGAGAGTTTTGCTTGCAAAAGGCACATAATAAATCCCTTAATGTCCCTGTGCATTGTCCGACTCCTTTCCAGGGCCGTTAGGCGGACGGGTGAACATGACTTTTGGCAATAATTTAAAACTGGTAACTGAACTGCACGACATTTTGGCAACTAATTCGAAATAGTTTTATAAACACGTAACAAAATTGTCAGACACCTTTCAGGGGCGGTTAAGTGAGGATGGATGAGTGAACATGACTTTTTTGCAATCTTTAAAAACCGGTAACCGAACTGCACGACATTTTGGCACAAGATTCAAAATAGTTTTTTAAACACGTAACCAAATTGTCAGACAACTTTCCGGGGCCGATTGAACATTTTTTTTTTTTTTTTTTCACTTATCAATTCAAGACCTCACACTCCATTTTTTCAATTGCAAAACTGACAATCGAATGTCACGACATTTTGCAGCTGATTCGAATAAGTTTTATAAACGTGTAACAAAATTGTCAGACACCTTTCCGGGGCCGTTAAGAGAGTATGGGCATGAGAACATGATTTTTTTTGCAAGCTTAAAAAACCGATAACCGAACTGCACGACATTTAAGCACTAGGTTCAAATTAGTTTATTAAACGCGTAACCAAATTGTCAGACACCTAATAGGGGCCAATCGGACGATATGCTTTTTCCCCCCGCCTATCAATTTAGCACCCTGCCTCTTGTCAACGTTCCAAAGTTTGTTTATTTTTGATTGGATGGCGCCCAATTTGACCGCAAGAGACCGCGGTGTTGAATTGATAGTCGGAAAAAAAGAAACATATCGTCCCATCAGCCCCGGAAAGGCGTCTGACAATTTGGTTACGCGTTTGAAAAACTATTTTGAATCTTGAGCCAAAATTTCGTGCAGTTCGGTTACCGGTTTTAAATTATTGCAAAACGTCATGGTCACATGTTTATACACGCCTAACGGCTCCGGAAAGGTGTCGGATAATGCGCAGGTACATTAAGGGATGTATTATAAGCCTTTTGCAAGCAAAACTCTGCGGTTCGGTTGCCAGGTCGATTTTTCGGGGTTGTTTTGGGTCCAGGGTTGGCAAGTTTTTGCCGAGAGCGGAAAAAAACCATGGAAAAAACCACGGTTTTTACCGCCCGGCAAAAATAGGTTCTTGCCAGTTTTTGCCTAAGTGGCAAAAATAGATTTTGTGTTAAGAACTTACGGACAGTTTTTTTTCCATTTATATAAAAGTAAAAGCATGAAAAGATTTTGATAAAATTTCAATTTAATTATTTTTATAGTTTAAAAAAATTTAAGGTTTAACTTACTTTTAAAGTTATGGAGCATTTTTACTTCAACATTTTTAAACATTAACATAAAATTTCAGTTTGTAACATCTAAGACAAATAATTAACTTATAATGAAAATATAATTAGCTTGTTTATGATAGCATTTTTTACAGAATACTAAATATCTGTATAAAGTATGCCTAATCAAAATACAACTACAAAATAAAAGAAATAAAAGTAATTAAAAAGCAAAATACACATTTCTTTAGATTGAAATATCACTTAAACCATCATAGTCTATACCATCTTCATCAAAACCTATTTGTTGTTTAAGCATGGCATATCAATAAACTAGTTTCGTGAGAGAAGCAACTGATAAAAATGGTTTCGTATTTATGATTGTACGCAAGAAAAATTTGAGAAATATCTCTCTATTGCAGCAGAACTTGCAGGACACATTTGAAGAGTTGCGACTAGTGTGCAGAAATCTTTAGGTACTGTACTGCATGTAAATGCATTATTTCTTTAGTGAGGAAAAGTTAATATTTTTCTATATTCAAGTAAATGTTTTGTTATGAATTAAATAGCTTAAAAATCATAGAGGAATGAAAAAAGTGATTAATTAAATATATATATATATATATATATATATATATATATATATATATATATATATATATATATATATATATATATATATATAATTAGAATTCAATATTTTTATTAATTTACTAAGCTTAAGTAAACATTCTTTGTTTTAGCAATGAAGGAATTGGTTCATTCTGAAAAAATTGTTTTAGCAAACATTTAAAATCTTAAGTTTTGCAATCCCAACATTTCTTTTTTATTTATTTTTCACCTTATAAATTAGAAGTAACATGGAGAGACATAATCAAAATAATATTAAAGTGCATTATTTATATTATATTGTCACTATTTCTTGATTAACAATATAATGCTACTTTATTTGCGATTAGGTTTTTGACGTTTTTTCCATTTTTGCCGGTTTTTTCCATGTTTGCCATGGTTTTTTCCACTGTCCCGGCAAAAATACCTTTTATGCCGGCAAAAAACCCAACCCTGTTTGGGTCTCTTAAACTATATGGATATTGTTCCGAAAGAACTATTCGCTAAGGCACTCGGCCTTTTTCAGGCACTCGGATGACTTTGTGCCTGGATTTGGGCGGACCCTAAAAGTAAGAATTCTGGAAGGTAGATTTCAAGGTGAATTCTGAATTTAAGTCTATCGATATTTCATGTTTCCAAGACAACAGCTAGAACGATTCGACCACCTATACATGATCTTCCAGCTATGTAGCTCGAGTAGTCGGAAAGAACCACTCCATACTTTGAAGATTAAAATTTGAGAATTATTTTTAAATTGAAAGCATTATTTCAGTATCATTTAATGTTTTTAATTTTTTTTCTTCAAAGTTTGCCCGCAGTCCATAGTTTGGGAAGCCTTGATAGTGTATTGTGTTAGTAAGAAGAAAACGGCTGCTACAGCGAAGTAGCACTCATGTAGGTTGAAACTTCTGGCTATTGTTTGAACATTTCAAATAGACTACGCCAGTTTCTCATAGGTATCCACTTTACAGTTATAATTGATTGTCAAGCATTAGTTTATTTAACCTCAAAGAAGACTTGTAATCCTCAGATTGCAAGATGGAGCAATTTGATACAAGAGCACAACTTCGATGTAAAATTTAGAATTTAGGCCTGGAACCAAGATGACTCATGTCAATGCACGACTTTTGACACCCGAAATTAGCGAGAAGGAGTGAATTTGGCGTTTATTCGTTAGCGACGAGTTTTGACCTCGGTACCCTCAAAATATATTCCCACGAAATATTTTTTTTATACATGTATATTTATTTGTTTCCCTGGAAATTTTACTTTACCAGTTATTATAGCTTACTGTTTTTATTTTTCTGAAAAAGAAGTAAAAATCTAACGTATTTTAATTAATTTACTTTACTCCAGTTAACTTAATTTTTTTTTTGACAGGCCTTTCTACAGCTTTTTGCTTTGTTTAGTAAATGTGTCAAAAACTTGCATTTTTGGTTAAGGATATGTTTTTATAACATATAACGTTTCGAATAAGAATTATTTTAGTATAGTTAACATAAAAGTCTATGCTGTAAAGAGAGGGATATAGGGGGGGGGGCAAAATATGTTGAAGGATAAAAGATGTGGTTACTGAAATAAAAAGCTGCTTTTTATTTTAATAACGGTACTTCTTGTACAGTTCAATAATACAGGAATATGCAAATTGTGTTTTTGGACAGATATTTATTTATTTGAAAAAAAAGTAAACTAGATACTTTTCTACACGGTAACACTACAGTTTAAAATAAATGGTGAAGAATGCATGAATAGCCTTAAAAAAGTAAATAAAATCCTTTTATGTTTGCTTAAATGACCTTGTTTCTTGTATGAACCGTACCCCTCGAGAATTACGATCATGTATTAGCCAGATAATTTACACCTTTTCTGTCACATCATTTTTCAAACATAACCCACTTAACCGTTCCTTTTGTTTTTCTCTAGATGATAAGTTATTCCTTCTCTTTTGTTAGAATATATCTGACTTCAGTGTTTTTGCGATATTTTTCCATTTAAGTATTTCTTTTAAGATGGATTTATGAATTTTTAATTGTCAAAATGCAGTTTTTGAAGTAAAACTTTTTATTCGAGGGCTTTGAAATTCTGCTCTGCGATGTTTTTGTGTGACAGAAGGGACGTAGAAGATTTGTGACGAAAAGTCGCGCATGCACTCTTATCGCTTTTTTTAATTTTTCGTTATTCGTGGTTGCGTGTACTGCGTTGAGATGGCAAGTTGATCACTGAGTACAGCTGTTGGTTATCAACAGAGAATCCTTTAAAATACGTGGGTATCACCAATGCATTTTGAGAGATGTTTAGTGTTCTCCATACTAAAAATCTAGTTTCATTATTAAAATTTACAAATATGTTTTCAACATGTCTTAAACGTCATGGCCGGGACTCCAACCAGGGTACAATCAGTTCAAAGCTTAGTGTTTGATTAATTTCACATTGTGTCAGAGTGTTACAACTGACATTTCACAGAGTGTCATGACTGACACTCTGAGTGTCAGTCATATTGCACAGTGAGATGATGTCAGTTGTGTGCGAAAACTGCTTGAAAGAAAACTGGTGTCTAATATTCATATAAGTAGTTTGATTAATGTTTGACTGTTTCAGTGAATAACAGATTTTTTTTTTAATACTAAGCACTTTTCATAATGCACTCAAAAGGTAAAAAAAACTTTTCTGGGTCAGAAAGGACAATTTAAGTATTCCTGTAATTTTCAATTATTCAAAGAAAAAGACTTCTCAAACGAAGAAAAGTGTGGCTCAAGTCATGTAGAGAATGTTTTATCATTATCTAGCTATCAATCATATATTTGAGTGTTGAAACATGCATATCTTTTTTAATGGAAAAGTTTAGTTTGAAAAGACTTGAGCGCACTTTTCTCCGTTTCAGAAGTCTTTTTCTTAGAATAATTGAAAACTACAGGAATACTTAAATTGTCCTCTCTGACCCAGAAAAGTTTTTTTGTCATCTTGAGTGCATTATGAAAAGTGCTTAGTATTTTTAAAAAAATAATCTGTTATTTATTTATTTTTTTCGTTTTCAAACAAAATTTTTATGTCCAGAGAAGTCTTGATTTAAAATTTTCATCATTATTACTATTAACATTACTGTCGCAAGGCAACAAAATTTGTAACAATGGGTTTTATATTTAAACATTTAGTAGGGAAATTACATGAAATTTGCTGTTTTCCATCCAAACCGAAATAATAATTTTGTTTTAGAATTTTAATTTTTCAGCGTCAAGTTGTACCTTATGATTAAGCAAATCATTTAGTGAAATCCCAAAATCTCTAAGTGGTCTAGTTGAGATATAAGCAAAACCAGGCCTCAGATTATTCCGTGACAATCAGGCCAAGTATAATAAAAGTGCTTAGTAATAACAAAAGGAGAACATTTCATTTGTTCACAATTAAAACAAGTTTGGTATGAAAATCAAGTTCTTATAGTGAAATATTTATCGATGAGCTATTATTCTTTTTCAGAATATATTTACCTTGCTTGACTTGTTGAAAGTGCGTTTTTCTCATCAGTGATTTTTATGACATATCGACAAGCGACTATAGTAAAGTGCATTTACAATTAATTAATGTAAGTCTGGAAAAAAGCACTCTTGGAACCAAAATGGAGGATAGGTCGGCTGACCTCTGAAGGGGCCCCGGGACAAGTTACTGGTTCATCGAGTTTGTCATCCCGACAGGCAATACAACCCTTACCCCCCACTTTAGTGCTTCCCTGAAATACAAAAAGGTCGCTTCTACTGTATAAACACACTGCAGTCTCGGACTTTGGTAACTAAAAATGAAAATGTGGCTATATAACTAAATTGAAAATGCCTGTTGAATACTTGCTGCTTAATAAAATTTCTCAAGTCGATCTTTATAAATGGAGCTCCTAAAAAACCCTAATATTTTCACATACCTCTTAGACCTTTTAATCTCAAAAGTTTAATCTCTCTTTTTCGGAGAATGTAGTATTCAAATATAAATTTCAAAGAAGTATGTATGTGCGGTTGTCAGCTGACCGACAGTCAATCGGAGTAAGATTTTAATGAAAATATTTGGGGAGGATTTTCATTTATTGTAACTATACCACATATTTCAGCTATATTCTTTTTCCTTTATTGGAAGCACGGATTTTTATTTTGGTTTACTAGTAAAGTATTTTACTTTAATTCTTTATTCTTTGGTTACGGGATTTTCACTCGCTTCGGATCCTTCGCCACGTGGGCAATGGAATTCATTCACTCCAGTTCAATAGTATCGTCCTTTTTTTTTTTTTTGCATGTAGCATACTTACAGTATACGTTTTTATTGTTTCGTTTTTACTTTATATAATACTATTTTTATAAGAAAAATCTAAACTTAGTGTCATATTGTTTGTCTACTTTTTTTATTGGCACTTTCTTTCAGATTGGATAGTTGCAAGCAGGGCTCGACAATGAATATCCAGGACAGTGGAAACCGTCTTTATTTGGAGCATTCCTCCCCTCTTTATACTGTATAGTGAAGTATTAAGATATTTCATTGCTTAGGTGTTCTCCCAACCACGTCAAAAATACGTCTTTCCTGACAATATTTCGGATCGTGCAAAATACATGTTGTAAGTAGTATTGGTAGATGTGAAAAATAATACATTTCAATTTAAGGTGTCAAATCTTGTCTGATTGTATTATGACGTAAATATGAAAACATAACTTTCAAATGGAAAAATATTGTAAATATAAGTCATTTAATCGCATCAGAATTTAAAAAAATGTAAAATTTTCAGAAAATTTTGTTTCTGGAATAAATATTTACAAATTACTTCAGTGTTATATGAAACTATTCTTCAAAGAAAAAAAAACTTTAACTACAGATTTATTACCCCTGAAATTGTTGTGTCCTGTGTCCGAGTTTTGCGTGTCCATACCTTAATTTAGCACTAGCTTCAAATTATGAAATTGTTATTTAAACTTCAAACTTTTAGCTATGGTGTTTTTGAATGATTTTAAACAGTAATTAATTTAGATGGGCAGTTGCCTTTATTTCGCAAGATTTTTCATTTTTTCATGGAATATGCTTAAAGCTTTGGTGAAATTACTTGCGCACATTTTAATTGACGAAACTATTTTTTATATTTCGGAATGAGAAGAGAAATTTACTCACGCGAAAAGGTCTTTTTACTTTAAAGCTATAGTACAAGCATAGCCGTACGTGCGTAGGATAAACTCTAAATCAAAACTTCTAGTAGGAACATTGTGTGAGAATATTAAAAAATATATATTAAATGAAAAAAATAAAATGTTCGTTGAAAAAGAATTGAAAGTTTAATATAAAACACATCACAGAATTTAAACTTATTTTTGAAAGCAAATTTCTTCCTACCAGGGGCGAAGCAAAAATAGAGGGATTACATAAATTTCCTATCCTTATACATCAGTTCATTTACATGAAGGAATGTCATATCAGAACAATATATGAACAGAAGCTTTTTAAACTGAAATTATGCTACAAATCGCATTCTAAAGCTTTATTTTTGAAGATTCTTCAGCAGTTTAGCAATTGAAGAATGAACGTACGCATAAAGTTAAACCAACACTGAATAAAAAAATTAGAAATCAATTTCAATCGTTATGTATGATTAAAAATAACGTTATTGTACAACGTTTTGAGACGGGATTAGCTGGATATTTTTCCGTCCCTGTAGAAATCAGTTTTATTTTTGAGCATGAATTGAACCAACAGTACGTAAAAACATTTTTCTTTATCTCCCCAGAGGAAGTAATGCAAAATGTTTGATTTTTATCAGGACGATGAAAGTTTCATCCAGAATAAAAAAAAAAAACATTATTTATGCACCTATGAAAGTCACTTTTTTTAGTTGAGTGGTTTATTCAGAGTGCTTCGTTTTTGTGAGAAAAATTCAGGTTTCTATTTTTTTTTAACTTCTTTATTTATTTATTTATTTTTTTTTTTACAGTCAAAACACTATATAATATTTTTTTTTTATTTTGTGCATGAAACACGCAATTCTGACTTTAAGTTATATTTACTTGCGTATTTTCTACGTCGAAGATTAAGATGATACTTAGAGTAGAGAATTTTTTTTTACCCAAAAGGAACCCAAACTGCACCTGAAAAAAAAGTTAAGGATTAACATTTCGAGTGGCAGTAAAACGCGAGAAGCCTCCACTGAATTTTTGAATGACTAATTTCCCTCAGTCGAATTCGGATCCAACTTTGCATAAATATAGAATGTTAATTCATTGGGAAATGTAATCCTATACTACAGTTGTGTTGTTACATTGAAATAAAAAAAAACACCCATCGTTTTACCATGGTTAATCGCAGCCTAATGTACTCTATTTTTAAAAGGTATTTTTCGTGGCTGGGCCATAACTTAATTGATTCATTACTAAACTTTAAAAACAAATCATGATTTTGAAAATTTTTTACCCCTTTCAGCCCAAAATAAACAAGCAAGTTTCATATTTGCTGCTATTTAAAGAAATACGTTAAAAATCGGCTTTTTAAGTTCCTCCTGCCATGCACAAATCATTTGCACTTATCAGCTAGTAACAGTCTGCTTAATAAAGGTGAACTGATTTTGATAAAAACTGTAAGTACTATTTTAAACTTCACATTTTTCTTGTTTAGTATGTTTCATTGAATTAAGTATACAATACGTAAAAATATTTTTTTTTCTTAAAAGAACATTTCAATATGGATTACTTACGTAGTTTCCTTGTTACTCTGTTGCAATTGTGATCCAATTGAATCAATTTTCCTGCGAGAAAATTTACAGATATTAGCATGATTTCTAATTAAATTAAAAACATAACGTACAAATTTAAAAAGCATAAAACAAATGACATAAAAATTGAAAATATTAATATACAACACTATCTCGTACAATAATAAAGTAGCAAAATTGTTTTATATTCTTGTAAACAGATGTCCTTTAATTTTCGAGGAAATTATCTAATTTGTACTACTCTAACCTAACGACACATGCTATTTTTTTTATTGCTTATGTTGTCTCAATTTGAGGTGGTTGTATCATATCATACAAGAAATTTTAAGATAAAAAGCAATAATAATCACACTTTTTATTAGAAAAGTATTTATTTTTAAAAGTATAATAATTAAACAACAACTCAATTTTTAACGCCTTTTAGAGTATATTTATAAAGTGACAACAAATAACTTGAACTCATTTGATACATTATAGTTTTAAAGCGAATGAAAATATTGCGATCAAACTTCAAAATATATGTATGAATAAATTTTTATATAATATATTTAATTTTTTAAATTCTCAAAATAATTGACAAAATCCTGTTGGAAAGTCTATTTTTTTGTTTCCAAAGAACTACTGCAACCAAGGTCTTCCACCCAAGGGAAGGCAAGAACATCTTCCAAAATGATTTTGCAAAAAGTTTCTTGATTAATCCTTATCTCTTGATCAACGAAAACAAGTGGTGTTTTCTCACTAGCACATATCCCATCTCAAACCATTACACGTTGGAGTCGTTGGTGCCATTTAAGAATGCAAGAAGGCCTTGAATAAAAGTGTGAGTGGGGCTTTACTTCATAAAAGTTAGGTATCCGTAAAGAAATCCTTATTCAAGGAATGGAATAAAATATCAGCAGGTGACTTGCAACTTATAACCGAAAATTTTGTGACACATTTGAAGCTTTGTATTAAGGCTAAAGGTAACCACTTTTGTAAATATATTAGACGAAATAATGCACCCATATATATTTTTTGATGTTGGTCGTAATATTTTCCTTAGAACTAAAATTATAATGTATCAAGTGTGTCCAAGTTTTTTCTTGTCACCGTATGTATTAAGTGCAGTTAAAATGATATCGAATTGCACTTTTTGCATAAGTTATTTGATACAGTTACCTTTTCATTAAATATTTCTAAAATCTATTCTTTGTGCGCACTTTAAAAATTTATTGAATTTTATAACTCATATCATGTTTCCTACTTTATAGTTTCAATTCAAATATCGGTATGTAATTCTGATCATTTAAAAAAAACTATGCTAAAAGATAACTTTGAAAATTGCCAAATAACTTTTGGCCACTTCAGATGTTTTAGTATAGCTGACCAAAAAAATAGAAAGACCGATGCTCTTCTGGCAAGGTCATGAAAAACAATTCTGATATTTATTTTACGAAAGAAAAGGAATATTGTTTACAGTTAATGCATCATTTAACTTTAATATCATACTCCGCGCAGTATTACAAATGATTGAAATGTTGTAATATTGTGAATTTCAAGGGGAGAGTCCCCTTTAAACACTTAACATTTTTATTTTACTGCGTTAAAGTTGCAAAAAGTTTATTATAGTAAATTAGTTTGCGTTCTGACATGGTTCAGAAATACTCTAAATAAAAGGATAGCTTTAAAACAAGTTAGTAAATGATTTTAAAGGGTTTAAAAATTATTATTTCTACATTTTTGACAACTATACAGTAGTTTAGGAGTTTTCAAGGTTAAAGACAGTCACAAATGGTAAACACCGCATACGCGTTAATTCTCGATAACCGCGCAGTACTTTACAAGTTTTCTAAGTTTAATACATCCATACAGGTTCATAGCACATAGGTTATTTTCCATAACAGTAAACTAATTAGAAGTTTTCACTGTTAGATAAAGTCACATGAGTTAAACACAGCACATAAGTTAGTTTTTTTATAACTATTCAGTACTCTAGAAGATTTCAAAGAAGTACACAATCACATTAGATAAACACAGCACACACACAAACACAGCATTATCCGATACAGAGTGACTTCAGGAGTGACCACAGGTTAACACAAATACATTTTTGCATTTTCATAATATGGTCAATGATTTGAGCAGTTTTCAATTCATTACACATTTTATTTCGCCCAACCCTTGTATAAAACTAGTTTTGAAATTAATCCTCGTTTCAGCAAATTTTTTAAAGTTTCATCCTAAATCGTTTCTTTTTTCCGGAAACCAAGAATGAAGAGAAATGAGAAAGTTAGGGTGTTATGAGTAACTATTCTTTGAATTTTGATCACGGAAGAGCAAATATTTGTCTCCCAAAGACTGCTAAAACTTAATTGTGCCTTGATGGTCGCGGTGTTTGTCGATTTCATTACCCAAAGTGATTATCATGTTTGAGTAAAAGATTTAACGTGGCAGAATTCTAAAAGTCTGGATGATTAAAAGTTTAAATCATAATTAAATATGCACTGAACGAATAGCACCATTGACTTCGATTATGTATGATCTCGAAATTACAGATGAATGCGATTAGTTTTGTGCAAAATGTAAATTATACCTCATTAATTATGTAAACACAAAGTTTATTATCTACAAAATATTGGTATACATTTTTAGAGCGAAAACCTTCGAAACAGTGGAAACCATAATTGTAGATGTAAGCCGCAGAGTCAACTTTTTCACATTTTAAGCACTCTAGTAACTAAAATTATCCATGGCAAACAAGCAGTTTACTTGTTATATATTTCCTTCTTTAAATGTTTTTTTTTTTTTTTAATTTAATCATTTTTTTTTTCATTTTTGCCAAATAGCATTATTTCCTAAACAGTAACTATATTAATATCCTATAATCCAAGTACGCTACATAACAAAACGCATTCTTTTAATATATGTTATTATTTGTGTTTCTGCTCAAAGGTCAATCCGTGGTTACGGTTGTGACGTTCGTACACAGCTTCAGTTGCTCATATTTTATTCGAAAAAGCTGTTTAATTTTATATACGAGCTAGGAATGATAAAGTTCACATCCAGCATAATTATTTCTTATTATTAGTTAGAGATTATAATTTAGAAATATACTTTAATTTTCATTTTAATTATTTGGTTTGTAATAGTGATTAAAGTGGAAGTTTATGTTTTCGACTTAAAATATTTTTACAAAGCAAAACTTTTATTACAACAGTTTTAAAATGTGTTTTTATTTATTTTTAACAATCAACGTCAACGCAATTAACTTAGCTTCATTTCGCATGTGTTTCAAAAGTCGAAAACAATTTCATGAAATGTAAAACACTATCCTATTAAAACACACTTTAAGTGATACACTGAAACGATTTCTTTTACTGATCAATGGCACTTCCTTTTTTCCTTCGTATTTATCCTAAATGATGTTGTGCGTAACTCCATCATTGATACAATTAACGTTGTCGTTTCGGCATTTAACGGAGATTTCCTGAGTAGTAATGATTTGACTTTTATCACAGCTAGTGATTTAATCTCTTACGTTCGAAGATTCCGTTTTGTTTTTACTTCTGAAGCCGTTTGCTGAGTTTTTTTATAGCTTTGGACGGAAACAGATAAGAACATATAAATTAGCTTGTTTAGAACAGTGTGTTTATTTCAGCAGTTTGCTTCGGTACATGTATTTATTCAATTTTCGTACCAACGAACGGCCGTATTAGACCAGGAGTGCTCAACCAGGGAAGGATAGAATATTTTCAAGAGACACGGAGATGTTTTAACGCTACAATTACGTTCGAGATCGTTTTGACCACAAGCAAACATTTTTTGCTAGCTGCAGCTTTGTATTTTCATAAAAAGCTTCATCCTTCCTTGACTTTTCCTAAACCATCGAGCTGTTCAATAATATAAGTTTTTCAAGGTTATTGATTGTGTTATACCTAAAAGTGTGAGAAGGTTTCATTTTGACCTTTTTGATTTAAAAAAAAAAAGAAGAAGAAAAGAAATGGAAATACATTTACTGATGCTGAAACACAGCAGAACCTAAATGTCTCTTAGAATATAGCACTGCAAAAGCTAAAACCATTTATAATGTTTTCGTACATAAAATAGAGCATTAGTCGCTAGTTTCTGAAGTGCAACAAAACAGCGTTGGTTATTTTAAGGGCACTTAAACGTTTCTGTTTAATGTTTCATGATGCATTCTCAAAATCTCTGCATACTTTAAATAAACTGCATTTATTCTAAATATTTTTATTAAAAATTAATTTTTACATATATACAGCATTATGCATCTGCAGGGAATTATGCATATTTTTTCTCAAGGGTCAAAATGACCCCTGCCGTATTTTTAGCTGTACAAAGACCGCCATAATTCTAGTGTTAAAAATAGAATGAACATGTAAAACTAATTATAGTTTGCTAAATTATGTGGTAAATTATAGTTAGCATACAGCAAGTTTCAAAAAAAATCGCGTTTCTATACAGCTAATGACTTAATATCATACAATACAAGATTCGGTTTTGCTTTTATTCCAAACCCATTTGCTGAGCTTTTTTTTTTTTTCGCTTTGGACGGAAATAGATTAACATATTAATTATGTAGTTGATAACAACATTTGGGTTTAATTCCATAGTTTGCTTAGTTACATGCATTCATTTAATTTTCATACAGACGAGCGGCCATATGAAGTCTGTCAGACCAAGTATTCTCAGAAGGGGTGTGTGAAAAATTTTCAAAGAAGGCTGACATGTTCTAAAGATTAAAATGAACATGCAAAACTAATTATAATTTGCAGAATCTTGTAGTCAAACAAGAATGTGCTTTTTATATTATTGAATTTTTTTGAGCAGTTAAAAATTATTATTTATTTTTGAATTCGATTGCAACCTCAAACGACTCATTCAAGTCAAATACTTCATTTGCAACTCTCGTGTATAGAATAGAGAATTCACTGACCGAGTAACGCTCTGACGTCATCAAAAATGAAACTCGAGCCATAGCATAATAGTTTGATATTATTTTCTGGCAATATTTGGCATGTAGGGAAATGCTATATTATGACAAGACTAAACTGAATCCGGCAACTTAACTGTTTTTCTGGTAAGACTGCGTTATTTCAGAGGAATGAAAAAGTAATCAACAATTAACGCCAGCTACTGGAGGTTTGGGTCCATCCATTGGAGTTAGGGTTAACATTTAAACTCAAAATATCACCAAAAAAAAAAAAACACTTGCACCTTTAAAATGTATAAGCAATTTTCACCCGTCATACCTTGATTGGCGATTTTCTAGCAGTTTTATAATTTTGAAAACAACTAATTGTGTGAAATACACCGCCAGCTCAGTCATTTCCAGCCGAGGACTGCAGTTTCGTGCTTATTAGCACTCATCAGCCCGGCATAGGAAAGTGACTGAGCTGGAGATGGAAAACCTCATAAGGAAGCCAAGAGTGCGAAACAAACTGGTAGCTAATATAGAATTAGCACTCTGCTTTAGCCCTGGCTAATGGGCGGTAATTTACTGTATAAACTAATTGTGTGTTCAGTCTTATTTTAAAATCAATCACATATAAATGTGAACTAATTTATTGCTTTTCAAACTATGATATTTGAGTATCTTCATTACTAGTTATGTTTAGCTATAATAGATTTTTTTTAATTACATACTAAACACTTTTTAAGTGTGCATATGATTTTTCTTTCACTTAAAAAAAGTGTGGACAAAATATTCTACTTTTTTAGTGTAACAAAAATTAATATGCCACTCTAAACATCGAAAACATCATAAACAAGTGCGAAAAGATTGTCATATACTGAATACACAGCGCTTAAATCGATACTCTCCTTGAACTTGGAAAAGCTCCAATAGCTATAAATAGACTTTCCATCTCTTACTTGTTGTATTATTTTCTTCTCGTTCCAGACGAGTGATGAGTTTCTTCAATCGTCAACCACAGGACACCAATTTTATTCGAATGTTATCATATCTGACTGAAGCAAAGTTAAGGATAGATGGATGTGTATGAAAAACTTTTGCTTAGATTTTAATAGCAGACACTTAGAATTTGATAATTATTATTTTTGTCTAAAACTTTTTTTTTTTCGATGTTTAAAAATTTGCAGTTTTGATTATAATTCAATGAAATAAAACCATATTTAACTGTTGTTTTCCCATTAACTTATTATTTTACTGAATATATATTTTTTAAATTTTATTTTGAATAGCTAAATGGATCTGTTATAATATTAAAAATGTGTTTCCAGCAATAAAGTTTTATGTTCGTACTTTTTAGCTTCCTGAAATACATCCGAGATTATTTATGGCTAGCATGAAGGGACCGTAACATTTTCTCCTTATAAAGAGGATTACTAGGAAAGAACGGATCGGTTAAAATTCCAGAAATTCAAACATAACTAATGTTTTTTTTTTCCATTCACTTATTATTCGTTGTTTATGTATCTACTTTAACTTGAATTTCGGCTGCAGTGTGTCTGGTTGCACAAAGTAGGACAGAAAAAAAAATCATCATCACTTGTTCCCAGAATTTGCGACTCATTAGTACTTTACGGTTGACTTCAGAGCGTTAAAAATCTAAGAAAAGATTAGCAGGACTGGAGTGGTGAAAGATGTGGACTTACACAACTTCTGCTTGCAATAACTATTTTTTATTTTGTTTAAAGTGAGCAATATGCTACCACATACTTAACAGTTACAGTCATATACCTCTGGTATCCTCGTTATATCCATATCATCCTTAAATCAAGGCTCGTTATCGTCGAGCTCGACTGTAATTGGTTCTTAAAGTTATGTGAACTCAGTTATTCTAATTTAATGAATGTGGCCTTATGCAAATGTGCATGTTACACGACCTTAGTAAATAACTAAAATAATTGTTCTTAATATCCAAATGAGATAGAAATGAAAAACTAAACTTTTTCTATCCCTATTTCATTCCATCCTAATATTGTTGGTTTAATATTGATGGTTACAGAGAACACATCTTTTGTATGTATTTCCTCTTCTGATATTACTATAATGATATTGATCTTTGTTTTTGGATTTGATAACATTACTGCGACATAACCTTTTCTAAAATACTCGAGGAACTGCAAATTTGGAACTGCAAATGCGGTTTTTAAATACACACCGTAAAAAATCATTTTTTGATCTATTGTTATCTATGAATTTTGAATAGCGAAATGGTATGACCCTATAGAAGTGATGATTTTTTTTTCTTCTTCTCCCGGACGAGCCACTTACGACTATCCGTTACATCGATTGTGCCCATCATAGGACCCTAATGCAACTTATAGCAAGGGCAGCAGGGAAATATTAAGATTTAGTTTTGTAATAAATTAAAATCAATGACTGATGAATAGTCAAACTATTCGTATGCAGATGTAATAATGACGATAAGTTGGGATTAAAATATAATGCAACGGAATAATGAGAAAATTAAAATTTTGTATTTTATTTTTAAACTAGCCGCCTGCGGCAACCAGCTGGTCCGCCTTTTTACGCCATTCGCCTTTTTACGCCAGGGGTGCCGCCTTCGGCGGCTGCTTATATAAATTTCGTGGCGGTGTCAATCAATCTATATCTATCTATATCATTAATAATTTGAATAAAATATTTTCTAGATCTGTCTCCAGTTTCGTCGTTTGGAATATTTTTAAAGGAGGGGGAGGGGAGACACAAACGACGTACTCTTCATGCAAATTTGGTCGAAAAATAACAAAATGCACTTCCACTTTTATGTGAAAGCATTGTTTTTTCAAAGTCATGGTGTATGTGGGGGAGGGAGGGGGGCATTGACATCCAATGTGCAAGCAGCCACCTACGGCGGCTGTTTGGCTAACTTGTCATTTACCTTTTTACTTCAAGTTTGCCGCCTTCGGCGGTTGTTTAAATAAATTTGGCAGCAGAATTAATCAATCCATCTCTATCTTTTTTTTGTGCCATTCAAATTTTTACGCCAAGATTGCCGCCTTCGGCGGCTATCTACCTTTACAATCTATCTCAACATTTTCTTATCCATCTCTATTTATTTTGACTTCCTCACCCATTCCCTAATAAAAACAAAGAACACTCAAAAAACCGCTTTTTTATTTAAGTAGAGCAAAAAGAAAAAAAAAAAAAAGCTCAAATTCCCCGTAGTGTGCAAAAAGTAGCGTTTGACAAAGATAAAAAAAATCTCGCTGTTTTTATTGAATTAATGCGCACAACTATGAAATGTAACGTAATATAGATACAGCGAAAGGTACAGCTTGGGGGGGGGGGGGATGGAAAAAGAAATAAATGCAATCCCTAAATAAAACAAAAAAAAAGGAAAGAAAAAAAGCAAGCGCTGCCGAAAAAACACGTGGTCATCACGTCAGAAAATGTAGAAGTAAGCTATATAGTAAAAAAAAAAAAAAAAAAAATATTGACATTGCTTGCGATTAAGATTCCATCGTAAATATCGAATCGAAACCCAAGTAGTGACGTCACAGGCATAAAAGATTGAAGAACGCTTTTTTCGACTGATGCGTGAAAGGACATGATGTGTTCAGAATTAAAAAAATTGTAAAAAAAAAATTATTGCGTATTTTTAAGAACTTTTTTCTTCTGAAGAGGGCGAAATGTTTTTACTATTACCAACTTAAATTTCAGAAATGAGGCTTTGATACTTCTCGCAGGATGATATTAGAAAAAAATAAAACCCTGAAACACATCAAATTAAAGGTTTTTTCAAAAATTCATAAAAAATACAAAAATTGCTCTATCTCCAAATTTTTTTTCATCATATTTAAAATTAAATTTCCGACACTATAGTACCAAAAATATTTGTCTGGCGCGATTGGTTCGGAGTCTGTGAGGTTAAAAGTACTAAAAAGTGCTAAAAATCACATAAAACATTAAATAACTTTTTTTCTAATTAAAATATCAAAAATCGAAGCCCGAGGTGCACAACTTCAGAAAAAACTACAGCTTTATACCAAATTTCATCTTTCTAGGCCTTACCGTTTTCCCGGGATGCGCGCCACACACACACACACACACAAACATCTTATTTTGTTATATGTATAGATGTACCATTTCCCATATTTTTAGAAAAAATTGACCTTTGGGAGAAATCGCAGGGAGTTGTTCAAATTTCGTAACATTTTGTATGCATGTTGTACCTTTAAATAAACACAAACCTATTTTTTATGGTGTATAGGGACCACACAAAAAATCGCTAAAGACTTCCCGAGTAACTATAAAAAAATAAAAAAAAATAAAAAAATCCCAGCACAACTATTTCTTATGCGATGGATAGGGATCGCATTAAAAAAAAATATTCACGTAAGAAAATAACTCAAACTCTTTCGATATGACTGGGAATTGCTTCGTTAAGCGAATTCAAGACACTTTGGGTACTTTAAGTCTTAGAAAACCTTTGGCGAACTGACTTAATGATACACGTGCAAAAAGGTTTAAGTTTTTATTTACATATGAGACAGTGAGAAGCAAAGGGGTACAAGTGCCAAAAATTAAAAAAAAATGATATAACCAGTGCAAATGGTAGATGAACTCCTCTTCTGCTTCGAAGCAAGAAACAGTATTAGTAGCCCTAATAGTTGCTGCTATACAGCATGATTTAGAAAAACTTTTCAATGAAAGCCTATATAGGACCGCAACTTTAATAACTTTTTACTTAAAACTCTAAAATGTCTACTTACATCCCTTTGTTTCTTACTGCCTCATATATTTGTATCGTATACATACAAACTATTTCAAAACGCATTCCTATTATCCTTGTTACAATCCGCGAACTTTCATGGGGTAAATTGGTTCAAAATCTTTTTCGTCATTTAAAGTTCCTACCTCGTACTCGTTTTATAGACAATTACGTCGGTTATGTCCTAATCTGGTTGATTTTTTATAACAAAAAAATGTCGCAAACAAAAAAAAAAAAAAAAAAAAAATCGCACAAAAGAAAACCCCGAAAAAATTAAACAAGTAAAATGTTTAGTGTTTAGCCAACTTTAGATTCCAACTTTTATTTTCTTTTGCTCCAACCTAATGGTCAGTCAATGCGTTGTCAGTGATGGAAGGTTACGGCGAAGATTAGGAATTTTCTTCACTCTGTTGACACTGAGGTTCTCGTATTGCTGGATTCTCTAACGATTTCCAATATTAAAAAAAAAAAAAATCATGCACCTATTTCGTACCACCATTCCGCGTTCAAAGTCAGCTAATTTCTGTCTTTACGCTATAATAATGGCAGAAACATTTTTATACAAATCACTTGAATCATGGCCCTACTTGATTCTTACGGGACTTGACAATTTATTACTTTTCTAAGTTAAACCGATGAAACTCTAGAAATTTTCTAAAAATGTGAAACTTCATATGTCGCCCATTTTGACCGCAAGAGGCGCTGATCCAATCCAGTATATTCACCAATATAAGGACATTTTGATTGCAAGAATGGAAAACAGGAATTGCCTGTAGCATCCTCTTTTTTTGCCCTGAGTTTCAGCGATTGTCACAGCCTATGAAAATAAAGTCGGGCCATACTTAAATACAAAAGAAAGCCGTACCAGAGCATAGCCTTTTTATACATATTGTACGCTTCACTACTTAAATCTCTACTTTAAAGTATTGCTTTCCCATAACTTTTTACACCTCTGTGTATACACGAAACCAATAAGAGCGATCAATTCAAGTAGCTTTGAAAATCAAGTTAAAATTTCTTGTAAAATCAATGGCATAGCAATTATTTCTACATTTTTATAAAAAACGTTTGTATTTGGGCCTATTGTACTCTAATGACGCTAAAAATAATTTAAAGCTAAATCATTTGTTGAATGTATCATCAAAAGCATTTACATAATCTAGTAACATTGCGACAACTAATAAAGATGAGCAAATTTATATGAAATTTATTTATTTTTTCTTTTGAAGAACATCTTTCAACTGGGGTATTATTGATTTACTTTAATGTAAATTCACGTACCGTTTCCCCTTCCTGTCTCTTTTTCTGCATAGGTCTAATTTATCAAAATGATTGCTTCCTTATCGCTGGCATAGGATGAGCATTTTGACGATGGGTAAAATTACCATAAAAATGATTAGCTATCTTAACGTATTAATTTTTAAACAAGCTTGAGCTGAATTATATTAATAACTTGATGCTTAGTTTATTTTTAAATCAAGCGTAATATTGTTATCTTTTATTTTAAAAATAGACACACTGTTGAATAGAGAAATGCGTTTACTGCTGTTATAAGAAATTTTATGGAGAGATGAAAAATGCATTTCCGAAACAAAAGATTGTTAATAAGAGCTGTGAAGTGATGTGCTTTCTTAAAGGCATAGAAACGGAATTAAGGAGAAAACAACCATATATCACTGTAATAAGGTTACTTTCAATAAAGTTCTTGGCATGAAATAAAAAGATCTCATTATTAACTCTTGTTTTTGCTGTATTTATAGATAAATGTGCTATGATGAGACTAAATAACAGACAAAACTGAATGAAATTAAATTTTAAGGGGATAGATTATTGCCCTTTAGCTAGGACTAAGGCTTCTATTAAATGACATCTGTATCCAACTCTGTTACTGACTGTCCCAGACTTGTGAGTCGACAACGAGGACGAAACTGCAGTTTCTAGATGTCATAACCGAGCTGTCGGTATAATGCATGTAGTAAAGTACTGGTTCGTTCTGTTTAGTTACATTATTCATAATTTAAGCTAATTATCAAAAAATAAAAAAGGTATTAACATGATTAAAAGCAACTCAGGAATCAATGGACGAACAAAGAGCAAAACACAAATAAAAGCAAAAATAAAAAGTCTTTTACAGCTAGTCATAATGCAACTATAAGGATTTTTTCTTTATAGAACACGGTTAATTCATGGTTCATTCGGATTAGTTTTTTTTAGGATATAAGTTACTTGTAGTTGACATAATGAAATCCGCAAGCAATATCAAACTCAGTTACGGGAGGAAAATGAGCTATTGCTATAAAAGTGTTTTTCTATTTCTTTATCACTAATGTGCTGAAGAGGAGGAATAGAAGGTTGCAGTTTAAATTTTATTTCAATTTTAATAGCATATTTCTGTCAAACAACGTAAAAGTCCTTAGCTTAGTTTCGTAAGTTTGACTTGTGACGAATCGATAGTTTTCCCACACTTTGGTCAATATTAACGACCGATGTTAGTCGCATTTTAAATTTCTGGGGAATTTTTTCTGCATTTTTTGCCGAATGCTGCTTTTACTTTAGTTGCATCGGAAATGTTTCTGAAATGATATTATGTATTTAATTCTGATCAAGGTTTTGATAATTGACTATTCCTATCATATAAATCAGTTTAAAAAGCTATAAAAGGGCTGGAAATAAATTTACAGCTCTGCATAAAAATTTATTGTTAATTTTATGTGTATTTTTAAAAGATTTTCCAAAATACTCATAGGTACAAATTGCAATATCATTATGGTAGTTTGTTGCAAATTATTTGATTTTTTTTATTATTGCTATAAAATCATAAATAACAAATTAATTTATTGACCAAAAGTATGTAGCATGTTTTAACGTCATTATTTGGTGCATTTTAAGAGCAGAAAAAAGAAAAAAGCAATTAAAACATGAAAATAGAAGGGAAAAAATGTGACTTGAAACGTATCTAACAAAATATTACATTTCATTGTACTCATCTGTTTTTTGTATGTACTCTCTCAGCCTATTACATTAAGACTTGAAAATCGCCCGTCATAGTATGACGGATGAAAATTACTTCTACATTTGAGTGAAACAATTGCCTGTTAAGTGATATTTTAGTAGTTGAAATTTTAACCCTAATAAGATTTGTCAAAAAAAAAAAAAAACAGCATTTGAAACATGTCAAACATTGCCAAAAATATTATCAAACTATCATGATATGTTTCATTGTTGGTGACGCAAGGAGCGTTACTCGATGAGTGAATTGGCTATTATATATATATGATGATTTGGTAGAAGAAATGACAGAAAAAGGTTCTTAAAATATTTAATACGCATTCTGGGCGACACTGCAAATGAATATGGGGGAAAAAACTCCAAAGCCCTGTTTAAGTTTTCTATTAGGCTCTTCTGCCGTGAACGCAATTGATTTTTCCTGAAACCTACTAATAACGCATACGTAAACCCTACCATATTGTGCGACAAATAAATAGTTAATTTAAGGATATTAATTTCTAAAACGCACTTTAGCAATTACTCTAGCAGAACATTCTGGATGTGCCACATGCGCTCAGAATTCCACATTTAGCGTTAAATTACTACCAAATTGAGCCCTTTGTACATAGAGCTAAGACCGAGGCTAATTTATGCAAAAGCGGTTGGCATTAATCCACGAACGGTTACAACGCAATGTAATTCAGATTATACGGCAAACCTGGAAATTGTTAGAGTACAGAATATTTGCTGATTTGATATATAAGGCAGTTTCTGCTCTGCAAGATGTATATGCAACGAAATTAGCAAAGCAATCTGAACCAATCCACTGAATCAGAACTGTAAGACATTATATGGCATTAGTTTAAATACGTAGCTAATGAGATAGTGAACTTAAAAATAAATAATGCAACACGATTATTTGTTTTTTCAGTTTTTTCCATGATGTACGAAAATTTGAACGGAAGCAAAAGATTACTGTATTCGAGTCAATAACCTGTAGGACGAATAATGTTCACTAAGCAGTGTTAGCAGCTAGTATACAAATAATATTTTAGTTTTATCTTGCAGACATTATTTCTTTTTAAAATTTAAACAGGTTTGTCAACATATAGTTTCATGATTAAAAATTTCAAAAGTGAAAAAAAAGTAACTGAATCACTTTAACGTATTAAAGCTTTTTTCATGGTCACTTTCTAAAATTCACTTGATCTTTTCCTATTAAATAAACTTATGGGTAATTGCTCTTTCTTCCGCACAACTGAGACTCATCTACACTACTTTATTTTCGCAAGTATTAAAAAAATTAATGCCGTTAACTTTTGACTATCGGCGGTCGGATATTCCGTAAGTCTTTTCACATTCATCATATTTTTACTTTTTACATGTATTTTTTTCGTCACAACTGAGACTCATCTACACTACTTTAGTTTTCGCAACTATTAAAAAAAATACTACAATTAACTTTTGACTATCGGCGGTCGGATTATCTGCAGATCTTTTCACATTTATCGTTTTTTACATTTTACATGCATTTTTTTTACGTTCAATGTTAGTCGATGCAATGTGACACTATTTTAGCTATAATTTGAATGTATGTGTGAGTATATTTGTTTTTAGCTATTGTATATGTATACAGTAGTAGTATTTTTTACCTATTATTCGCATTATCCGCAGTTTTTCTTATCCGCGATCACCGTGGTTCCCTATTTTGCTGATAATCGGGAGTTTACTGCATTTTAAAGTTAAAGTGACTAACGTAATTGCCTTTGTAGTTTGAAGAATGTGATCTTCCTCTCACATTTACTTCATCGTAAAAATTTTAACATTATGAAAAGTTATTTTTTTTTTCTTTTTTCTACCGGTGAAGTATGCAATTTTTTCTCTCACTTTTTCACATTAATTTTTCAGAAACTTGATCTTGAGTTTAAAATATTCATATTAAAAGATATTAATCGTTGGAATTTATAGCAGCGAGTTTGAAAGAGCGTTAATGATATCATTCTTATATTAACTACAGATAACTTTCTTTTTGCATACGAAAGCATTTATTTTTTACAAATCATTTTAAAATTTTAAAAAACATCCACTTGAAGAAAGGCCGGTTCTGGATATTTCTCAATAAAACGTCTTGTAATGTTTGCATTAATGCATATTTTACGCTTATAATCTTTAGTAACTCCATTAGTAAGAAACTCTGATGTTTCACGTTAACTTTCAATAAAATGAGTTTGACTTTTGTAAGTTTTATGAAGTTAATGGTTCTGACGGTAGTTTAACAAGATAACATAAAGTAAGTAATTTTGGAGAAATTATGTGGATTTTTATGCATTAAGCCGCAGTCATGAATTAAAGATATTTCCCACATTTAACAAGTTTATGTATATTAAAATAAAAGAGAACATTAAATTATGCGCTGCAAAAAATGGTCTTCGGAATGGGATTTGCTTCATTGATTCGGTAATACTTAATAAGTTTCAAACGTACTTATTTTCTGCTTATTTGTCAGTTCCCCTTCCCCCCCCTTTTTTTTGACGAAAATATTCACTTTACATTTTCAGTTTAATTTTTTCAGCAGAATGTTTCATATGTTAATAATAGTCTTATCTTTAGGTGCCTAGATGCATTTTGTCAACGTTCTGGCAAAAGTCAGAGTCGCTGCAAAAAATTAGACTTGACAGTTGGTTATTTCATAATGTAAACTGATTACACAATTTTAAAGTTACACAAATTAATTAACTGAAAAAATAGGAGCCTAAAAACTTATTTTTGTTATTTTTCACAACGTTTTAAAAGTTTATTTTGACTGTGCAATCAGCATTGGATCTCTAATTTTTGTTTGATCGTTTCGATATCTACTAATCAAGCTTGCTGTTTTAGTTATCAAACACCTTCAAAGCACTTGAATGTGGAAAACTTGCATCGTAACATTGTAGTTAAATATGTTTTTTTTTCTTTTTTTTTAAAAAGTTATTGCTGTCAAGTGTTATTCCGCTGCGAAAACAATTGTTTCGTTAAAGAAATACTTACATATGTATATCTATTATTTTCTTAATAAGATTATGGCTCACATATGGGAAAGTCAGGAGAAATGGGACGGCGGATGGCATTAGACAGAGCTTTTTTTTTTTTTTGTTTTTGTCGAAAAACACTTTTATTACTGCATAAATGTATTACAGTCACATTTTCTCCCCTGTCGGTTTCCTCCCGACTTGTTCTTTACTCTAATAAATAATGGATCGATTTAAGTAAAAATTTAATTTTATTAAGAAATATCAAAAATAACGAAGGCGTAAATAATGTAGTAAGGGTTGCGCATGCAGTGAAATTAAGACATTTTAATATATACGTAAGTTTACTCAAGCTAGTCATTTGCTTTTAAAAAAATAATAATTTCAAAAACTAGTTTTTACACAGTAATAACATAGGATGGAAATAGCTAGGGGGAAAATCAAAGGTACAACTTTTCAGCAAATGACTAACTTGACTAATAGGCTATTAGAAAAATTAGCAAATGACTTACTATAGTTATTTGCTTAAAAACCTTAAGAAGATCTAAATACATTTTGCATGGAAAGTTTTTTTTTTTTTTTTTTTGAGTTTGAAGATTAATAATTTAGCCTTTAGATGATTAAACTGAATTTCAAAGCATAATTTAACTGTAAAAACTAACTCGTAAGATAATTCGTGATTAGTAATGTCATATCAACGAAATAGCAAGGAAAAAAATACAAAATATAACCATTTCCAGCGCTTTAGTTTCCCCATCTACTTTCTCACTCGAAAAATCAATTTCAAAGTACAGACGCGGTCAAGGAGATGCATGGACGTCAGAATTCGAGGTCGAGTGCATTGTCCTGGTAGAAATAGGACTCAAATTTTTCATTTCTTCTCTAGCTTTAAACTATTATATATTGCTTTCCTAATGCTGCGAGAGTCAACTTATGTTAGTCGACCAAATTAATCAAGAAATTTTTCTTATTAGTTTTTACTTGTTTTTTTTTTGCTTTGCTTTTCTCGAGCGTGTTTACATTTTATTCCGTGAATACAGAAGAAATAGTTCCTTCGGAATTTTTCGCACAAAATTTGCTCTGCAAAAAGAAATATGTATGGCATATGCTTGTTAGGTGTATTGCAAAAGCTTTTTCAAAAGGTTTATCCATAAAATTGCTGTTATGCATTTGAAAATATTTTAAACAAAGCATTTAGGTTTTTATACTAGTTTAACTATAAAGTTTTACTTAACTCAACTTCTTTGCTATCGCGAAACTGGTTTTTACGTTTCTAAACGCTGGATTTTTGTGAACACTTAAAAATGAAATAGATATGCACAGTCAAATAATTGGAATGGCGTATAAAAATAAATTGTATGTTGCGCGTTTGAACAATTCCGGAAAGTAATATTCAATGATAGCTGCAGTACGAGAATGAAACATAGGATGGTGTTAGAAATGTCACAACATTGTTTTCACAACATATTTTTTTTTTTTTTTTTTGCGTTGATCTTCTCAAATGTTTTACTGTTGCTCTGGTGCGACGATATATGTTCTTGAATGTTTCAAGATAAATCAAAGCTTTAAATTTAATGTTTTAAATCATCTGTCTGATAAGAACAGAAAAAAAATCCAGAGGAATAGTCTAACGATAGCAGACGAGTTGAGCAATACGGGGTTACACTTGACGATCTTCGTGCTCTGTAAGGTACCTCCTATTCAGGGGTTAAAACTAACGGTTTCATTAAAATGCTATAAATGCTTTTATAATGTATTGAAACAAGCTAATTCCTAATCATAAAAGATTTCTGAGAGTGGTGTTGGATTTATTTATTAAGCAGCTTGTAGTTGAACTAGAGCTTTAAACATAGAAAAAATATGCTGCACTTTAAAAATACAATAGCCTTAAGAGTTTCTCTAATATAGGTTTTAAAATAAATATCTTTACTATCAAGGATTCTTCAAAGAAAATTTTAAACTTAACCTTTGACATTACATTGTTCTTAAATTTGAATACCTTAGTAATTGATGTGCATTTAGTTACTTTAATAAATAAAACTGGAAGCTCCTACTGTAACAAGACAATTTTAATGCAGGAGGCAAGATTGAAAAAAGAAATGACAAATATCATAATATTGATATATTTCGTTTTAACTACCCAATTGCATAAACAATATCTTTTACACTTGATCTGTACAAAGCCTTGTTGTAAATAAAAGAATAACGATACTTTTTTTTTAAACCTTTACAATAAAAAAACATGATTGAATCAATAATACATAACCCTTTTTTTACCAATATAGATGAATAAAACAAGAGAAAACTATCGAGAGATCATTGTAGCATTCTGCCATAAATCTATTTATCATGACTTTTCTTTTCATCTTCTGACTTTTGGGTACATTTTAGAATAATTTAATAGAATAGAGAAACCTAGATAAGGAAAAATGACTTTTCTTTCTTTTAAAGGCGATACAAACGTGTTCAGCTTTAATCTAATGCGTTTAAATTTATGCAAGAGGTAAGCTTCACTGTTGGTAGTTTTCTGCACTTTCTATGAAAAAAAGGGTTAGTTTTGTTTTACGCATCTGTGACCACTAACCTAAGTTTACATTTTGCAGCTTGTATACACTGTTGTCACTATTTACATAAAATTCAAACTTAAAATGTTCCGTGCATCACACTATTTATTGAAATATAATGAAATTTCTGAAAAAAATATTCGGATAATTTCCAGTTATAGTTTCATGCATGAATTTCAGTAATGAAGTAAGTTTAGAAGTTCAATTATTTTGTTGCTAAAGTCACTGTATTTGCTGAAAATTTCCCATACATTTTAATTTTCAGCCATTTTTTTGTAAACTGTATCATAAAACATTACATCTAATACCTAAATTACTGCAAATTTTACCTAATGATTGAACAACAATTCAAAGCTTGAAAAAACATTGTGCCGCAAGAAACAATTTGAAATTTGTGAATTTTAGTTAATTTTTTTATTTTAAATTTCAGTTTTTTTTGCAACATTTTTTATTATTTTAGATTAGAAACAATTACAAGCACACAAAGTTTTAGGCATCTAGATCAATTATTCAGAAAAAAGTGTCCACTGTGCCCGTAAAAAATGAGAAAAATCTAATGATAATTCACATCACTTCCCCTTCTTAAAAATAATGTTTCACTGAGGATAAGAGATATTCTAAAACATATTACAAACATAAAAGCACATACAAAAATACTTTTTTCAAGAATAATTGCATGATAGATTTTCTTAAAAGCTTCTCAATACAAATAGTATTATTTTCACAAAGCCCCGCAGATTTTGAAAGTTATCACGTATAAAAATTTTCTAATCCAAGATAAATAAGCCATTCTCATCAAAATTATCTGGAAAGAATCGAATCTCTTCATATTGCTTCACGCTCTAGAAGATTTAATTAAAATCAGGGGTTAGTAGCTGCATTCGAAAATGCTATTTTTCTAAAGCCATTCTATACACTGCATGGAGTATCTCTCATGCGCTGAGTTAAACAAACTCTGAGAAGCAAATGGAATAATAACATTTTTCGACGTCGTGAGAGGCTTCGATAATTGCATCGCATCTTCTTTGTTGTGTTTTGTTTTTAGAAAAATGTATTTTATTAAGAGTTCGAGAAGCTATCATATTTATTTAGCTTTACGAAATCTCTTCCAGATGTAGATTCGAAATCTTTCTTGGTGTATTTCTTCCATGATGTTTTAGACCTTTGTGTAAGTGACTTAAGATGATTTGAAGCGGAAAAGACAAAAGTAGATGGTAGAGAATGTGATTCTGTTCTAAAAATGCTGCACATATTTCCCTTATTCTGCCGTGGGCAGTGCAATGACTGAAATTTTTTCAGTTTTTTTTTTTTTTTTTTGTTGCATTTTTCTTATTGATTACATGTTAGCTTTATCGTACTAGCTTGCTTATTTGATTTCCGCTTTAAAAAAGGTGCGAGAAAAACGTCTAATTCCCACGTTTCTCTATTGTTAGTATTGCATTCAACACACATTTCTTCAAGTATCTGAAAACTCATTTCTGCTGATACTGTCGCTCACAGCAGTATTGTGCTCATAAAATGCCAAAAAAAAAAAAAAAAAAAAAGTTAAAAAAAAAAGGAATAATTATTAGTTCCATGAACGTTACGACTGTTCCTTCTCCTTTCCATTGAAATAAAATTGGACATTTTGATAACGCTTTTTAGCCTACTTTCCCAGTAAAAGTTCGAGAAAGAAGAAAAAAGCATGAAAGAAGGCTTAATGCATCTGGAAAATATTACAAAAATAAAAAAAAAATTAAATATCAAAAAATTAAAAATTGGTAAGTAGGGTATTGAGATGAGGAAAAATGTCTGTCTGTCTGCCCCCTCTCCTAATAACCGTTGAGTGAATAGTCCGATTCGAACTATTTTTTTTTGTTCGAAAGATGTCAGCGAGGACACGCAGTCCTATAGTTCACTTTTTTATTTGAACTATTTTTTGTTTAATTTTGAACAGTTCGAAAAAAAAAAAAAACTTAACATTAGCGCCTACGGGGAAATTTAAGGGGATTCCACACTTTGAGGCAAATTTGCTTCAAACAAATTTTGTTGGAAATAGCTTTTGACGACCAACTCCCGATTCCGACTCCGAGAACTTCAGAGCACCTGACTCTTACTCCGATTCCTGTGCCTGACGATTTGCCGAACTCCGACTCCCCGATTTCGACTCTGACTTCATAACTTTGGCAAAACTTTATACATGGAGGAAAAATGACCGACTCCGATTCTTGGATATTCAACTCCAACTCCTTTATCTTAAAATGAGATTGACTCCGACTCCGTAGCCATGGTTTAAACAGTGAAATAATTATTGTTGATATACCTTGTTTTTATTTTCACTCTAAATTTAGGTACTCTGTTTTCGGCGGATAAATTTGAAGTCATTTATGTTTCTACATAAAGATATGCGCAGACAATTTTTTTTCGACAATGAAAATTATTTCTTTAAATTGACATTTTTTATTTTATTTTTTTTTTAATTTTGGTAAATACATTAATTCTTTTTAAAAATACTTTTAAAAGAATTAATGTATAAAGTAAAAAAGAAACTTTTTTTTTTTTGGTATGATGTATTTATTTTATTGAGCTTATTAATTTTAATTGTTATTTTTTCGTTTTAAAAGCGGTTAAAGATTTTTTTTAATGGAAAAAAGTGTATTAGCTGCTTTGTTCAAAAGATGCTGCCATTTTATTTGTTCGTTTATTTATTTATTTTTTTTACGCATCTAATTTTTTAGATGAGTAAGGGGTATTTTATTCCTAGAATTCAGCTTAAAATATTAAAAACTTATGGTTGGAACAATTTGTGGTTTTAGCTATTTTTGAGAATATTGATCAGGTACTAGAAAGTACCTGATGTATAGAAGGAACTTCTTGTTCATTTATCAAATTTAGTTTAATATGTTTGTATACTGACATTAAAGAATTATTAAATTATTTTTTGTTTGGTGGTAGTTTTTGGCATTTTTTTTCTCTTCTACCGTACTTGGAAATAATCACTGCCGAAATTTGAAATAATAAGACGTTATGTTCCTAATAAAGTCAAATTGCTTTTATTTGCTAAAACTGCTAACAGACATAATTGAAACTTAAAATTTCTCTTGGAATTACTTTTTTCTTCTTCTTATTATTATTTTATTATTATTATTATTACTTGATAAATGTGTAAAACGTTTGGGCCAATTGAATCAAAAATGAGCGAAATATTAGGGCATGAACATTATGACGACGACCTTATTTGGCTTATTTCCATATGACTTGACCTTGCTTATTTCCATTTTTTAAAAATATTTCTTATTTATGTTAAGTGACATGCTTAAGAAGTTAGGTGACATGACAAAGATAATATTTAAATTATAAAGAATACCGTTCAGTTCCTTTAGTAAGCGCTTTTACATGAAATATATTTTACTTTAGGTAAATATTCATAATATTTTCATCGTTACGGTTCCATGACTAAAAACAATACGGCCCATTTATATTTTATCCAGATATTTTTTTAAATGAAAATAGGAAAACACAAATAGGCTTACGATGCTTAGTTCATGATATACTCTTTTTGAAAAATCCAAATAAGAATATAAACAAAATATTCGAGAACATATTTAAAACATTAATGTAACATATTTAAGTTACCTAGAAGAAAACTAATCAAAAGAGATGAAAAAAGAAGAGAGTGTAATGCATTAAGATTATTAGAGAGCTGGGACACACAGATGGCTTTTCCAACTCTAATCTGGATAGAGGAGGAGCAGGAGTCTTTTTAATCGGACCAGACGAAGCGCAGGAATGCCACGGTATTCCTGTTGGGAAAATCGTCTCGAACCACACATGCGAACTCGTCGCCATCAAAAGCGCTCTGGAAATTTATCTTTCTAGGGAGCACTAGAGTTCCAGAGGCATCATCATTTTTTCTGATTGCAGATCAGCATTGCAGGCGAGCCAGAAGGGCAAATGTCAACTCAGCCATCAGATCATTGAGCTCACAAACAAAATCATTGCTGCCCAAAGATCCTGCATTTTACAATGCATACCGGCTCATGGAAATATTTTTGGTAACGAGAAGACCGATGAGCTCGCAAAGGCATCCCGTAATTCTCCTCAGTCGTCCAACTCCCTAACCCTCGTTGACGCCAACGCAGTTGCTGGTCGAAGACTAATCGGTCAACTAGCGAAACGAAATTCCATTCCGGATTTGAACTGTGACAGAGCCATATCGACTACTATAACCAGACTTAGAACAAATCACTTAAAGGGGATGAGGATTTCTGCTGACGGACAGCGTAGATACACCAGCTTTTGTCCTCATTGCTCAGATGACATCCCACTGTCTCGTCAACACATCTTCAGCTATCCAGCAATCCAGGCCAAACTTTCTAACATCGGCTTAGAAGATCCAGTACACCTACTCTATACAGAAAAGGCTGTAGAAGTTGCAAAGGTTGTCTATGACAGCTTCGGAGCCATATAAATGCACATTATCATAGGCACGACATCATCATCAAGAGCTGGGAAATTTCTTATGCAATTGATGTGCCTTCTATATTTTACATAATTTTTGTACGTACAAATAGTCGCTGCGTTTAATTTTCGGTGTAAATATTACTGCATCTTCAAGTAGTATTTTTTTCAAAATACAAAATTTTTCTTATTTGGCGTTTACCATTTCGTTGCCTCGGAGCAACAGTAGGATATCGTTACAATCATTTCAAGTTTAGATGCCTTACTGTTGCTCTGAGGCGACGATTTATCGAAGGTCAGTAATGATTCAAAATCTTGAAAGAATCGACTGGAAAAAGGGAAACCTGTAAGCGACTTAATATCAATGTAATTATGAATTTCGAAATAAATTTTTCTTTTGTAAAGTTAATTTAATCATGTCTGAAATATCTATTTTAGTTTTTTAAGAAACAAAAAAGTATTATTCCTATTATACATGAGTAACTTTCCGTCCTGTCTTCCTTTTAGAAAAAGAGAAATAACTTTAAATGTTAAAGACGTATCTAAAGTATTTGACACCGTTGTTTTTCGTGGGCTTTTTCTGGGAAAAAATAGATTTATTTACTAAGTTTAAAGTAATGAAATATTCTAAGAAGAAACGAAATTAAATGTTACACCACAAAAATGAATCATTAAAAATGATTGAATACTTGTAAGGCTTTAATTTTATAAATTTATATGAAACTGCCTAGACGTTTATTTATTATATAAGAGTTTTTTTTTAATTAAAAAACGTATCATCCAGAAGAAAAACAGTTAATCGATGATACTTTCCACATTTTACTAGTGATTTTAACATACAGTGAAACCTGTGTATAACGATACTGTCTGTTACGATAACCTGTCTATAATAACATATTTTTTTTGGCCCCAGCAAAATGTCAGCATGAATAACCTAACTGTCTATTACGATATTTATTTTAGGTCCCAACAGTATTGTTGTAGACGGGTTTTACTATATAAGGCAGTGAGAAGCAAATAGAGATAAGTGGGGAATTTTCAAGTTTTCAGTAAAACGTGTTTGAAGTTATGACTCAATTAGGCTTTCACTGAAACGTTTTTCTAAAGCATACTGTATAGCAGCACATACCAGTGCTACGAGATTCACATCTTTCCCCAAAAGGAAGGAGAAATTCACCCACTATTTATATAGTTTATCTCCAAATTTTAAAGTTTGGCACTTGCATCCCTTTGCTTCTCACTGCCTCATATGGTCACTTTTCGAACATTGTATTTTAAATGTGCCCCATAAGCTACAGTTTTGAAAATTTATTATAAATGCGTTGACGTGTGCCTCACATGACTTTCTTTTACTCCAATTTTAATGTCATTTTCCCATTATTGGCAATTTTAATGTGATTCAGTAGTTTACTCTCTAAATATCACCACCAGTGGCCAAATTGAAACAAGATTAAAATAAAACGCCAAATTTGTCGCCAACTTGGCGACAAAACTTGGCGAACAAAAGACTGGCGATATATCACCAAGTGTCCACCAAATTGCAACCCCACTTGAGTTTTCGTCGAAATTAACAATGATTTCCCCCAAAAAAGGCGCAAAACACCCTCTTAGAAGCACCCGATTGCATTCAAAAGAGGAGGTGCACAATTAAACCGCACTAGGAGTCTACGTACCAAATTTCAATTTTCTAGGACAGACCGTTCTTGAGTTACGCAACATACATACGTGCATACAGACGTCACGAGAAAACGCGTTGTAACTAGCTCGGGAATCGTCAAAATGGATATTTCGCGTGTCTATACGTTCTTAGGCACTTATTCACGTGTGGTCGAGTCGAAAAAAAAAAAAAATAACTCAACATTCATTTGGGGGTGAGCAAAATAGAAATTAAGGTCGATTTTTGAGTGAAATTTTTTTTGCGAATACAATACTTCCTTTTTTGTAAGAGGAAGTAAAAAAGGGTAAATTGTATCTTTCAGTAAAGAACTGCACTTGATGTGTTTAAGGTATAAGTGTGAAATTCAGCATAAAACATTTAGTCAAATGCACCTAATTTAAAAGCTGTAAAAAATCTTTAAAACGTAACTGTAGTCATCTTCGGCTCACTGATACCTTTTGTGTTAACTATTAAAACTTTCAAAGTCTCGCAAAAGTAATGGGAACGCAAAAAATCAACATTTTAATTACAATTTATTATTTTGCTTCTATTCATTATCATGTCTAAAAATAGGGGTACCTGCAAAAATAAAATAAAATTAAATTAAAAAATAAATAAAAATAAAATAAATAGATAAATAACAGGGCTGTGTTATAGGTTTAACATTAAGAAGCATACATTCAATAAAATATAAGTTTAATTTCCTTATTACTAAAAATACCAGAACATACAGCCCAGATTTACTGTTTATAAGATATGATCAGAAATACTAGATCCATTCTAAAAAAAACTAGAAACTTTTTTTGGCATTATTCATTAAAAACTAAGAGAGGGTAGTATCTTCGCATTCTCTACAAAAAAATCTACACCTCTTTAGACACTGTAATACATCATGTAGTCCAAACGTTTAAGCATTCTAGGACAAAATATTATTATTTCTTAACTCGTAATCTATCTTGGTTTCGAAAAAATACTGACGTCGGAACAAAAAGACGATATTTTTTCCATGCAAATCTTAAATTTACATAAAATGCACTTTTCAGAAACTAAAACAAACGCTTACTAACTAGAATCTAATTTGAGGTTCTTCAAAGAAAGAAAAAAAATCGTTTAGTTTTAACCTTTTTTTCCTTTTTGTATTTTCTTTAAAACGCACAATAACGAACTCACAATCGTGCAACAATGAAAAATTGCATTAAAAAGAAATCTGATTATGTTCAATTCGTAATGCTTAAAGACTTCTTTAATGTCTGTGTGCGATTCAAAGTTTTCAATTTCATTGCATTGAGTGTTCAAATATTCTTAACGTAATTGGTAATTTAATTGACTACATTTGAATGACAGATCGGATGAGCTAATTAATTATTGTGATAAGGAACAAGTTCTGAATTAATTCTGCATCTAAATATTTTCAAACACAAAGGATTTATTTCTGCAGTGAAAGAGAGCAGAACACTACAGAAAATGAATCTGAAAGAAAAGATAGGATAACTTTATACTTATTTTATTCTCTGTTGTGTTAAAATTTACTTTTGGCAAACTTTTCAAAATTAATTGTTTCTTTTACAAAACTTCTTAGAGTTATGTTTTATGTGTATCGTTCGTAATTTCCTTAAAATTAATTTTTGCAGGAATTAATATTAGATTTAAATTTGTATATATAAATGCCATATAAATCTTTCCCAATATCTTACATAGAAGTTAACCATAATTGAAAATGCATACTTAAAATGCATGACACTAAATTGCGTTGTCAATAATGGGGATCAAGAAAAATGTTTTACAGAATAACAGCAACAAAAGTAAGGGTAAAGAAGATTCTCAACCAAATTAGAAGATCACTAAAAAGAAAAGAGAAAATAAAAAGTGGTTTCTCCCACATTACCACTTTTTTCGCACTCAAAATGTGTTTTTTTCCACATGCAATCATTTGCGAGGAGAACAAATATTTTAATTATCATAGTAGGCACTGGGTTTCCATGTGCAGGTTATTTTGCTGTAACAGTTAAGCTTTTCAAATAATATATTTACCTCTATCTTTGAAATAATTAAATACATTTCGATACAGCTTTCAAACACAAAGTTATCCAGCTAATCTGCTGGTTTAACGCATTGTTTAAAGTGGTCGTATAAATTAAAATTATGATTTCATATTGGAGTGGATATTTGCGCAGCTGAACGCTACGCCAAACATTTTAATTAAACATACGTGACTTAGTTTAGAGATTAAATGCATTTATCGTTTGATGAGTTTGCAAAGTAAAAATAGTTTTTTAATAAATTCATGGACTTAGTTTGATTAAAATAAGCGCTACAAACACAGGTCTTAATTTAAAAAACCTAGAAATTCAAACGGTAATATATCACTTAAAATTTCATTTTATTCGAAATTATTATCCATCACTTTGGCGAATAACATTTATTACTGCATTTAAACTGCAATATTAAGACCACAGCCGTCAAAAATGTACATGCACAAATTCATTAAAAATGAACTGACATTTGAATGAAATTTCTTATATATCTTATGAAGAACATGCGGACGAGATCTATGCCTAATTATGTAATTTGAAATCTCAGTACTAGGTGTCCCTTTAACAGTGTAAAAAGAAAAGTTCGAAATTCAAAAATCAAAGAGTAATGAAATATTATATTTATTTACTTACTTATGTGATCTATGAGTACACCTTACAGGTCAACAACATGCTAAAAACGTAACACTGTATTGTCAATGAGCCGATGCAACATATTAGTAGGAATAAGAGAAACACAACGACGTACAATAGCTTTCAAGTACGCTTCATTGTCATGCCTCATTGAAAAACACGATCTTTGAAAAACCCGCACAGCTAGAAGTCACAAGGGCTAAGATCTGGTGATCTTACAGGATTCAGTTGGTTTTTATTCATTGCACAGTATTATCAGCTGCTCTCTCACAAATTGTATGTGGCGCCAAACAGCCTGTGTATTCTAAAGATCTGCCAAAACATTGCATTTATTCTTTAAAACAAGATTTGCGATTCATGCGCGCACCTTATTCTGATAAATATTAAATGCGGATGAATATTTATTTAAACTGCAATTATTGTCTTTATAGTGAAATTAACACCAGCTATTCATTTACATATGGTTAATTACTGCAGCGCCATCTATACCTTACCCATGATCAATCACCCAGTAAGATAAGACGACAAAAATAAAAACTATCGTTGACATTAACTGTTGTTATCACTGTAAGTCTTACACTTCAAGCTTTGTAAGGTAATAATAACTCTTCTTATGAGCTTTAAACATTTTTGTTCTTGATCATTTTACAAAATTTTAAGACTCTCGATTAATAACGATGCAAAATTGTCTCAGGTTAATACAATACAGTGGTTTCCACATGCGGTTCTAAATTTCTATCCTTGTTTTTAAGGGGTGTTCTCGAGAAAATGCCGAAATCTCCCTAGTTTCAATTGTCTGAAAGCTAAAATGTATCCGATTTTATTTCATTCTTCTTTTTCTTGACTTAACTCACTGAAGATAGTGAGAAATTTTCGTAAGCAATGAGGAAGCTCAAACTCCCTTCCCCTTCTGTAAAAACTATTCAAATATGCATGCAAAAAATCATTAAAATCACTAAAAGAAAAAAACATTTAAAAGTTTTTTTTTTTTTTTAAATATATAATTCTTCAATTTTTGAATGTGATGTCAGCACCGAATTTTCTGAAACGGCAACGCAAAATTTTCGGACATTTCAGATTTGAAACACACTTGATTGAAACGTAACGGGCATAATCAAACGAAAAATGGTCTATAGGCAGTCCTCTATTTTTTTTCAATAACCCAAAATTTACCTACTGCCTCGTAAGGAACATATTACACAACAATATCACTTTCCATTGCTTTAAAAAATTACAAAAGATTGTATCTGCTATTCCCCCTTTTTAATTAAATACCCAGTTTATCCAATTAATATCACGGTCAAAACACTTATTCCAGATTTCAGTTGCATCACATCTTCGGATTCAGAAATGACATCCTAATTACATCATGTCACCTTCTCCGCATCTTCATCGAAATCATTTCCTTTGCTGTAAAATTTATCTCGCCTCACGGAATTAATTCAAACGAACAATATTAACTCCACTTAGTTTGAGATAAGGGAATTAAATTACTCATGGTGTCATGGGAAGAATTTCGGCCTGAAATAATTTAGCCGGATTATTTGAGAAGTGAAGAAGCACACAAATATTTCCCGAGTAATAAATTTTTAGATTTTAATCAAGCATGAGTACTAAATCGCAATGTTGACACTAATGTGATTGACGGACTCTTCTGATGTTTCACAAAGTGCCCTGTTAGTGCTCTGTTTCTCTCATAATGCATTTAATTCTATCTTGCGAATGAACGGAATTCGGTTTCTTATGTTAAAAGATGAACTCCTTTTTACAGAGGATTTAGTTAACTAATGTTCATTGCGATTATATCCAACGACTTCCACAATTTCCATTTAGTGTATAGTAATGGTTTTAATTGTAACTATTAGTTCTGAATAGTTTAGGAGAATTAGTTACCTCATTAGTTAATTTAGTGATTTTTTTTACTTTCTGGTTTTAGTTTCATGTTTTTTTTCCCCATTACAACGCTTTATTGAACTGCAAATATTTGATACATTTGTTGTTCAAATTTTCAATGCCGCCACAGTACTATTCACATAAAAAAAAAAAACAGTTATGTTTAATGGGGTCGTTTATGAAATTGCGAAAGTTTTTCTGAAAGAGCATGCTCAACATAGGATCCGATCTTTTTTTTAATAATTTGTAAAGTAAAATCGGTACGCTTTCAATTTTTACGCTTCTGCACATGACATCACAAGTGATGAAATTCCATTCACTGATGCAATTACCGCAAAGCGCAATATTTAATTTGCATCTTTACTCACATGCGCTGGCAACGATATGGTTGATAGCAAGCGTAAGCATTCAGCCCGCCAGTGGAGTACGCACGAAAGTTTACCACTTGTGACGTCATACAGACCACGCCTTGTTTAAAAAATCGGACATTTAAAAAAAATACTTAAATACTAAACGTTTTGAAAATAAAAGCTTTTCCTCGCTCCATGTTATTATTATTATTATTATTATTATTATTGCTTATTCTATCAACTTCAGTGACTAAACGTAGTACTCCCCCATTAAGCTACAACTTCCTAAATACGTTTTTACTTGGTGTAGTGAAATATTTGGAAATTCCTTTTTTTTTACAATACAAAATGATCAGACCCTTTTTGACTGGTAGAAAATTTTAAGGCAGGATTGAAACACAGCTGAAAACTTCAGCGGCTTGCAAACTGTATGAACCAGCAAAGAAACATAAAAGTTATCAATATGTTTGTGCACAAATGAATCTGCATTAAGAAAGAATGTGGGACATTAAACGATAATCACGTATGAGTGTCGCTTTACAAGATGCGTACAAAACGAAATTAAAAGTTTTTATTGGTTTCATTTATAGGCATTATGCAGACTCTTTTTTGAGCAAAAGTAGGTCATTTAAGTGACCAGTACTTGGGAATATCTGACAGGTTACAGTGTGCTTATTTTTTTTTAAGTTTCTGCTTCGTAGATGAATACAATTAATCCTAAAGAATTCAATGAACTGAATATGAATCTATACATATAATAAAATAAGATGTTTGTGTGTGTGTGTGTGTGTGGCGCGCTTCCCGGGAAAACGGTAAGGCCTAGAAAGATGAAATTTGGTATATAGGTACAGTTTTTGACAAAGATGTGCACCTCGGGCTTCGATTTTTGATATTTTAATTAGAAAAAAAGTTATTTAATGTTTTATGTGTTTTTTTTTGCACTTTTTACCTCACAGACCCCGAACCAATCGCACCACACAAATATTTTTTGTACTATAGTGTAAAAAATTTAATTTTAAGCATGATGAATGAAAAAATTTTGCAGATTGGGCAATTTTTATATTTTTTATGAATTTTTCAAAAAAACCTTTAATTTGCATTTTTTTCTGTGTTTTATTTTTTTCTAATATCATCCTGCGAGAAGTATCAAAGTCTCATTTCTAAAATTTAAGTTGGTAATAGTAAAAACATTTCGCCCTCTTCAGAAAAAAAAAAGTTCTTAAAAACACGCAATAGTTTTTTTTTTACAATTTTTTTAATGCTGAACACATTATGTCTTTTCACGCATCGGTGGAAAAAAGTGTTCTTCAATCTTTTATGCCTCTGACGTCACTACTTGGATTTCGATTCGATATTTATAATGGAATCTTAATCGCAAGCAATGTTAATCTTTTTTTTTTTTTTTACTTTATAGCTTACTTCTACATTTTATGACGTGATGACCACATGTTTTTCCGGCAGCGCTAGCTTTTTTTCTTTCCTTTTTTGTTTTATTTAGGGATTGCATTTATTTCTTTTTCCATTCCCCCCCCCCACCCCAAACTGGACCTTTTGCTGTATCTATATTACGTTACATTTCATAATTGTGCGCATTTAATTCAATAAAAACAGCGAGTTTTATTTTATCTTTATCAAACGCTACTTTTTGCACACTACGGGGAATTTTGGAGATAACATTTTTTTGTTGCTCTACTTAAATAATAAAAAAAGCGGTTTTTTGAGTGATCTTTGTTTTTATTAGGAAATGGGCGGGGAGGTTAAAATAAATAGAGATGGAGAAGAAAATTTAGAGATAGATCGTAAAGGTAGATAGCTTCCGAAGGCGGCAATCTTGGCGTAAAAATGTGAATGGCACAATAAAAAGATAGAGATGGATTAATTAATACTGCTGCCAAATTTATGTAAACCGCCGCCGAAGGCGGCAAACTTGAAGTAAAAAGGTAAATGACAAGTTAGGCAAACAGCCGCCGTAGGTGGCTGCTTGCACAGAAAGGTGAATGGCGTAAGAAGGTGAACCAGCTGGTCGCCGCAGGCGGCTAGTTTGACAATAAAACAATTGAATTATCTAGGTTTTTTTTTTTTTTTTTTTTGCAATACATACGCAATCTTTAGCAAAAAAATTATTTAAAAGACATACAAATTAGTTTGTGCTTGAATAGTAAAATTAAAAAAAACAACGTTTAAATGTACAAAATTGCAGATTTCTGATCACACTTTTTTCGGGGTTACAAGGAATCCCTTTTTCAATGCAAAAAAAGTGAGTTTATGAAAGACAAGACATCTGACGAACGGCGTTTGCTATTTGTGTTACATTTTTGCCAACATTTTATTGTTGTTGCAATAATTTTATTATTATCTTAATAAAAATTTTGTACTTTGCTCTAAGTTTTAGTTAGGTCTTGTTCCAAAATGCAGCGTTACTTTCTAATAGTGTAGCAATGTTTCTAAAGATAATCTTTTTAAAAAAAGACACTATGTATTTTTTTGTATAAACAATATTGAAAAACCTAATTGAAAAGTTAACTCGTTGTTGAGACTGAAAATGTCTAAGGGTTTTGTCATGAAAACCAAAAAAATCAAAATTTCACATTTTAAAGGTTTTGTAAACACCGTATTTTAAGAACAATAAGATCACCCTGGTGAAAGGTTACAGGTAACTAAACTTACTTGACAGAATAAGGTCAAAGTACCTATTTAATAATAATAATTTTTACAAGAGAACGAATTCCATTAAATTAGAAAATAAGTTAGATAAGTTAATCTATTAGAGTAAATTCAGTTTAGAAACCGAAAAGAAAATTTGCCACTACTATTACTTTTACTAAAGTTATGTGGGATCTTCATATTCAGCTGGTATGAATCAGTTTCATGACCCACATTCGTAATGAAAGAAACCATTTTATGTGTCTGATGCGGTGCTGAAATATGTATAATAGTCGTCCAAAACGATCAAGTTTGCCTACAGTCTATAAGACGAAGTTTGATTTGTATCACATTTTCGTTTACAATATCGCGCGTTTCATGGGTCGGGAATTACAATATGTGGGTGATGAAACACTTATTAGAGTAAAGAAAATACGTTACGCAAATCTTTCCTCATATTAAAGCTAAAAGTCTACGTGTGTGGATCTCTGATTGTCTGTATCTCTGTTACGCGCATAACGACAAGACTGTTCTGCCGATTTTCATTAAATTTGGAACAAAATTAGTTTATATCATAGGTGTGAACAGTGAGCACATCGAAGCTCACTGTTCACACCTATGATAATTTTTAGAAACTCTGTGACGCGCCTGGGGCGTAAATCGTTCAGCCGATTTCATTGAGATTTGGTACAAAATTAGTTTGTAGCGTGAGAGTGCGCATCTCGAAGCGGTTTTTTTTTTTCGAAAATTCGATTTTGTTCTTTTCTATTATAATTTTTAGCCCATTTCACCGAGTGAATTACCAAACCTTGAAACCTTGAACGAGTAAACTAAAATAATATAGACGAGAAAAACTACCTTAACATGGACGGGCAAATTAGCATAGCATATTGGCGAGAAATTCATCATCCATTATTTGCAAATATACAGGCGTACCAAATGACATGTTAATTTTCTACTACTTTCAAAGCCGCGCTGGCACCGCTAGTTATTAATAAATATTAAGTAATAGTAAAAAAATTTAAGTTTGACTTCTAGAAATCATTCTTCAGTTACGTATAAACATTTTAAAACCAGAAAAACAACAAGAAGAAAAATGCAAGACATATTTTTTTCGGTTAAAAGTCCCTTAATTATTGACGTGTGAAAGCTTTTTGATGTTGCATAAACAGTTTTGCTTTATTTTCTGCTCAAACTGTATGTTTTTTCTTACACTGTTTAAATAATTATAGCATACTTTTTAGATATATTGATAACAGTGGTATTATTTTCTTCCTTTACATGCCAATTGTTATCAAGTATACGTTTTATAACTTATCACTCTGCAATACGTCCCATAATAACGTTTTAATGATACCATACATCAACGTTTTAGTGACATCTCATGCGGAAGATCTGGTAATGTTCGGATGCCAGCTATGCAAAAGTTTAAAAAAAGGGTCTGAGAACAAAAAGCTGCAGAGATTGAACTACTCTAAAGTTCTCAAAATTTTCCAAATATGTCAGCTACAATTATTTGTTTTTCTTGGCGGTTATTCGAACATGGAAACTTTATAATAAATCTGATTGCTTTATGTGTTGGATTAAGAATAAAACAACCATCTTACATCTAAAATGTCCTTAACCATTATCTTCACCACAAAAGCTCCAGCTCTTACAAAGTAACTCATAATTAAATTATTCAGAAATGGCTTAGGGAAAAAAAAACATTAATGTCACGATTAACGATAGGAAGCAGCAAATTCTTTAGGAAAAATTATTTTTTAAGCGGAAAAATTGTTTAATCAAATCATAATATTTGTTTAGCTTTAATCTCTTGTTTGCTTTTGTCTTTTGTCGAAACAAAGGTTTACATTAGCGTACTGCAAAACAAACGTAAATTTGGATAGATAAAATAATGTTATGATAGAACGTAATGATATTCTATACTATGAGGAAAGGAGGACTTCTGCTAAAATTTTCACATGCATTTCATTGATTTACTGTATGCCCTTCCTCGTTTTTTTTTTTTTTTTTTTTCTTTCTTTCTTTTTTTTTTTTTGCAGCTAGAAAATAAACGAACTGATAAATAAATTGTTTAGAACAACTACTTATAACGGAACAAAAAAGCGTTAACACGCTTCTTTTAGTTTACCAGTAGCATACTTTAACTGAATGAAATGACTTAGTAGCTGTTTGACTAAATTAGTTTTTGAACTAAAGAATGTTTGTTTAATTTTTTTGTGTTGGTTTGATTTTACGGAGTTCTTTAATAAAAAAATTAATTGCATTGAACAAGGAAATGTTTGTATATATATTGTAAGGAGACATACATACGACATAAAATTCCTTAAAAAGAAAAATGTATTTATTTTGTTAGATTTTCAGTCTGGAAAAAGAGCTTCAAGCAAAATAAATATTTATACTTGGATTTCTCTTTTTCTTTCGTAAATGCATAAAATAAATACAAACGTATTTTATAGCATGTGAAGGATGTAATATTTAATATCACGTATGTTTATGACATATTGATGTATAGATAACATATGTTACGTAAATGTAAAATTTCTTTTATTTTCTAATCGGAGATTTCTTTTACTGTTTTTGTTATTGCTGGAAACGAAAATCTTTACAAATAAAAAATTGGTAAGAATTAGAATGATTGGAAATAATTATTAAATGCCATTTGCATAAAGGAAAATAATTTTACTGACTTTTTAATAAAAGCCTCCAAATCAACTAAGAGACGCTGTAACTAACTGCAATGAGCTGTCTCTTGTAAAAAATTAACCTGCTAATTTTGTTTTCTTAATAAAATATTTGGAAACGTAATAGGTTGTGGTTCATCTTAAACATTCGGGTAGCATTGAAAAGGTGGTTTAAACCATTGAAAAAACGCAGAATAGTCAGTTTCATGTGTTGTTTTGAACTTTCTGGTCTTTTTTTTTATTTTATTTTCTTTCAGTGGATCCTGTAATTGTTTTTTGAATGGATAGCAAGATAACAAAGAAAAAGATCTAGCTATTTTATTTACCTCTATTTGACTTCTGCTTGCTTTGGAAGTGGTGGCGTACGGATAGGAAAAACAATTTGTAGACTAAGATGAATCAACACCCACCAAACCAGAACTCTTGGATATAACAGAGTTACGTCAGCTATTAAAGGATATCTGGTATTGCATAATACCTTATCGACACCTCGTTTTGAGGAATGAATCTGTAAATTGATGAAAAAATTGACAACTAAAATAACCATAGAATAGTAAACTGCCATTATGTCAGTGTCTAATCAGTGTTTAAGTCACATTTGCACGACACGAGCAAACAGTTTAAAAATTTACTTGCAGAATGTTTTGAAAATCAGAAAACATACTTTGCAAGCTGATGAACCACTAAGCAAGAAAATCGAATACAGCACGCGGTCAAATTGTTTAACATTAAATAATGAGAACATTTTACAGAGTCCATAATATTTCTAAGTGATAACAGTACCAAACAGAGCTGAAATATTCCACGATTTTCGACTACTCCACAATACCTTCCTCTCCTACAGTGCGTATAAATTTTAAGATAAATAAGTGCCTGTGATTCAAATAAATAGACTACTAATACGATAGTACAAAGTAATGCTTGAAAGTTTGATGAATTTTTATTAAATGCAACGATCCGTTTATAATTTTTCGTACTCTGGACGGAGTTTATGGCAACGTAAAGTATTAAAACTTACCTAGGTCTATGTTTGCTTTTTTGTTTTTTTTTTTTTTTTTGAGCTAGATGCAATATCAGGGGCGGCAAATAGGGGGGTCAAGAGGGGGTGGTCGCACCCCCAAATTCTTAAAGAGCAAATTTAATTTACGTAAATCGCCAATCAAAGTTGAAGAAAAACAATCTTGCTGATTCTCCATAATGGTTGACGAAACTTGACACATTTCCAGACAAGAGCAAGTATTTCCCATTTTTTAAATTATTAGAAGTTCATGAAGCCTTTACTGGCCTTTTCAGAACAGAAAAAAAAAAAAAAAAAAAAAAAACTGATGAAGAATCATGGTTAATTTTAACAAAAGACGTACTTTCCTCATATGGGCTAAATATCTCGTTCTTGTGTGCTCTGCGTAACGATGGTTATGAGAGGCCCGTGCAGTGGTGTGGCTGCACAAGAATATGCCGTGGTATTTTACATTCATTGTTACGTTCATACTTTAAGTGTGTCTATTTGATGAATGTTCATCACTTTCTTCCGCTAGAGACACATTTCAGCTGCTTAATGCATAGTATGGTTTCATAGATACTCTTTAAAAATACATACTATTTTTGAAAAAAATATCTCACATCAACAAATATCTTTTCTGGGGGCTCTTTAACTATACAATCTCCCCCCCCCCATATCATGATTACTTGCTGTTAGCCAATATGTGTTTTGTTCCATACTGAGGTAATTCGTATTTAAGAAACTCGACCCCCCAGATGAAATGCTGAAATGCCGCCCCTGTGCAATATGCATTATTAATTCTTCTTTTAAAAACGAATTCCCTCATATTTCTTACGGAATTTATGCATTTATTCATAGAATATGTAAAATGCACCAGCAGTTATATAGAGTGAGAATATGCATTTACTCTGAGCAACGATGTTCAACTGTCATTTGCATTTTGATTTATGAGTTTCACACAGAAAAAGGAAATGATTTTGTCTGCTGCACAAGTGAAGATTTTGTCGTTATTTTTGCATAATAATAGGTAATAAATGTATTATTTGGGTTTTTAAACCGCATCGAAAAACATGATACCACATTTAATGATACTTTGTAAATTATGAAGAAAGCATTTGTATTGTTTTACGAGTTGATTCTTAACTCGTATTGTTTGATGTTTTTATTCTTATCGTTTAATGTAAAGTTTAATGCAATTTGATGTCATTTCTCATTAGCTTCTTAAAGATACACAGATTAAACCAGTTAAGTCTCCGAGACAACACAATCTTAGTTTTTTACTATCCATATCGTAGAATGCAGTTATGTGTGCATTTTACGACGTACGATGTGATTGTTCTTGTCCCGCTTGGTTCCTATCTGAACCATTGGGAAGAGTTAAAATGGAGGGGTGAAGATTTTCATTCGTGGAGCAAAGATCCCAAGTCACGTGATAGATTTTAAAGCAAAGCATTGAAAGAAAGTTTTTTTTTTTTTTTTGCAGTTCCACGCAGTACGTGTCAACCATTCGTCGTCGTTGAGTCACATGACTTGGGGTCTTTACATCAGCTTTAGCTAAGCAAATGATTTTACTCTCTCCTTCCATTTAGTAATTTCTGCTCGAAGATCTAAACGGCCGTTGTTCTTTTTTTAGTAACGTTCTCTCTCATGTAATTTCGAGACATAATTTGGTTCTCACGATTTCGTCACGTGAAGAGTTGTAACCGAAATTTAAAAAAAAGAGAAGATTTTAAAAATTCGTGCATGTGCATTGTTATTTGAAATAATGTCGCTTCAAAAATAACAGATTAAATACATTCTTTTAAAAATAACGCAATTATTCGTTTGTTTGGTCTAAACTGATAGAAGGTTTTTGACTCTTGCGACAAATTGTGTTTTCCGACGTTTCAAGAGAGGGAAAGGAAAAATAGTTCTCGAAGCAATCGACATAAGTGTATAAAATCCAACCCTTCATGAACCAGTTAAATGGGAACGATTTGTGGTTTGTGTTAAACAAGACATCTAAATACTGGTCTGGTACATCAAGATAGTTTATTCACTGAAAATCAACATGTACGTAACAGACCACTCCAAGAGAGAATTGAGCTAAGGCAAGTCATTAAAGAAACGATCTAATTTTTAAAACAAACTTATTCTTCTTTTTAAGATCATTGAACCCTTTTTCGTAAATTTTTTTTTCAGCTCGGATTAGGTATTACTAATGATCAAACTTTTGTTTAATTCGTGCCGGGAATAGAGAGCGAGACCTTACAATGTGGACCTTTAATTGTGGAGCACATATGCCTAAAATACCTTCATATTGCTAACAAAAGCTATATGGGAGGAACAAACTTGGTGACTTGGTTACTGATAAGAAAAGAATGAAGTGGTAGGTATTTTTTGTCAATTATAATTTGCAGAAGGCCTGGGGTTATAAAAAGATCCCGCGCGTCCTCCCGGATTAACTTTTTCGTGAAACCAACGATGTCAAATTACATTTGAAGCTAGTACGACTGAAAATTGCTTAATTTTAAGATTTTTACCTCGTAAATATGAGGATATCTTCTTAAAAGATGTATTTTGGGTTTCTGTATGTCTTTTTTTTAGCAGCATTTTTAGCTCAACATACTTTTTATTGGATTTCTATTTAATTTCAAAAAACTATGCTCTTGACATGGGTAATTTTTTCAACGTGTTTGTTAGTTATAAGAGGAGATCTGAGTATTTTTGGAAAAAAACGAAACCAACCAGAAGCCATGAAATTTCTAGATGTTTGTGTGTCATAAAATGAAGTCACTACTTGGGTATATTCAAGAAAATAAAAGCCTTAAATATCTAACTCAAATGAACTTATTACACATACGTTGGATAACAGTGAAAAAATTATTACTTTTCAATTAGAAAATAGGAGTTATAAATTGGAAATTCCTTAAATGAAGCAAATGTAGATAATGTGTTTAAACATACAAAACCGATGAACAATATGTATACATTGTTCTTGTAAATACTTAGAATCATCTAGGAATGCTGACCAGGTAACTTTAAACTTACCTTTTTGCTGACTACAAGTTATCGACTAGTTAGGCGCGGTTAATGGATCGATTTCGAAATGTTCCCTAAAGTATCTCAACTACAAAAAAGGCAGTCTAAATATTTCACGTGAAATGTTGAAATTAATAAAAACTTCAGCAAAATTATATCCTGAATTGTAAGCAGAAGCCGATGATAAGTTTTTTTACACTACGAAAAAATGAGTTTTTTATATAATTGACATTTTCGACATCCGATCTTTCAGACGCCAAATTTTTTGGGGTGGCTGCTTTGAAATCAAAGTATAGGTTTCAACTTTAAAAAAATATAGGAAAAAAACCTAGGTTTCAATTTTGAGTATTGAAAATTCATTTGAAAAAGGAGGGTGGGAGTCATGAACAAGTGACTAACTAAATGTCTATAACTTGTTTTTATAGATTACTGATTAGATAATTTAAAAAAAAATTCTGATGCAGCCCCCCTTATATGCTTTTACATAGTATTATGTCAGCATTAATTCGGTCTTTTTTTCTGTCGGTAGTAATCGGTAATTTTAATTCTGATTAAAAGTGCTTAATTTAATAAAGTCGATTCCGGTTAATTAGACCACATTGAGACGGGACCATTTTTGCCCTAATAACCGGCTGGTCCGATTAAGCGAACAGGACCTGTGTAGATTGACCGAACATGTTATGCACAAAACATTTAAATGCCAGTAAGATTATTACGAGCCCCACAAGTATCATGTGCATACAAAGAAGAAAAATTGGTGTTTACAAAAAAAAAAAAAAAATCAGTTAAAAATAAATTAATATAAAGCGAAGAATCTTTTTAAACTCGTTCAACAATGTGCTCAAACTGGCACAGTTTAATGTTTTTAGTTCTATTGATTTCAATCAGTACGATTCAATTCAACTACCAGAATTAAAAATGTGAGAATGAAAAAATAAGTGCTAAAAAGCACTATACGGCTATTAAAAAACTTATTCAAATAAAAATAACTTTTTTTGAAAATATTTACATATTATTGAAGGTGCTAACTGAACTAAGGACATTTTAAACTTCATTGATTTTTTAGTCTGCTGGAACACTGCTGTAACGTCAGTTTCGTCAACTATTTTTTCCTGTTGATATTGCTGGGTTTAATTGAAAGTTACAAGGAACCAATATTACATTTTATTGCATTAAATATTAAATAAGTTGACCCACTTGAAGCTTGATCCAAGCGGGCGATTTCTAGATTTTTCTCTATGTTGTTATGCTCCTTGGTCCAATTAAGCGAATTTTTGGTCCCTATGAGCGAATTATATTAGGTTTGAGTAATGCGATTTGTTTTGGTTCTTAAGGATTTGGTCCGAATAAGCAGCTGTTCCGATTAACCACTGGTACGATTAAGCGGATTCCACTGTATAACTTGTTTTTCAACGTTAATATTTTTTGATATGCTCGAAGCCCCCGATTATATTCATCGCACCCAGGGGGCTATTCCTACAATTTCAGAACCGCTGATATACTCGTGTACAAGATACTGGTACAAGGCTTATATACATATACAAAATGTCTCAGTTCAATGCTTCAGAACTCCTCACACGGCTAGCATGCATCCTGACGACTCGAAATCATACAACAATTATAGGGTCACAAATGATTTTCTTTCCCGAGAAATTTATGGTGTACCGAGAGTAGTATAGAATGTTCAGAATTCATTGCGCTGAAGCTGTACACTGTTACCGGTGATTTAATTTATGTACCTTTTGCTTTTTTAAATGTAAAATTAAAAATATTTTTCATTTGTGGTCTCTTTTTTTTACGATGCTTTTACGTACATCCCCGCAGCAGGAAAGCACTTCTGACCCTACATTGCAGCATGATTTAGAATCATCAGGATGCACCCAACCCCTTTCCTGAGCTCTGAAACATTTAACTTAGAAACACTGCACAATATAAATATTTAGAAGTTTTTAATCTAATTATCGATTTAAAATACACTGAAATGGATCAACTCGTAATGGTTAATGTTGATTATTTTACAATTAATAAAGATTTTTTTTTGAAAGAGTTAAAAATAGTCAAAAAAAAACAAGTTATTTTTAGTTGCAAAATGAGCGGTTTAAAAAAATTGAAATATTGTATAAGCATTAGTTAGCTTAATTGTATATATGTCATTTTAACAAAGAAACATATATCTCAATCCATTAACTTTGAAAGAACAATCTAAAATGTTTCCTCTCATTTTTACTTTACTGACAGTTGCACAGAAGGCTTTTTATACGATGATAAATGAATCGATGCTTGTAATTTCATTTTTGGTGATATATTTCTAAAAAAATCCTTTTATCTCCCCTACTCTATAAATCAAAAGTAAAGAAAACGTAATGCACAAATATTTGAAATACTTGTAGTTCTAATCCATTGTAAATAAATTACTCTCGAAAGGAAAGAAGTTTTTGGAAAATGTATAAACAATGTATTTCTTTTTGAAAGACGATATGCTGCTTTTAAGCAATGCAATGGTTAGAATTGGGGTACACGTTTCATTTCCGTTAAGTTAATTGATGAGTTTTTTTTAATGGGAGCTCATGCAACTAATAAATGTGTAGTTGAAGTGAAAATCATGCTGTTTCAGAACGTTGAAAAATTCGGAAAAGTGAGAATAGGAAGCATTTTACAAAGGAATTAGATAAAATGAAAAATCAAAACCGTACAGCTGAAATAACAACTACACAAATTTATTCCTAAGAATTAATCAAACTCTTCAAAATTCAAACGTTTTTGAGAACAATTTTGGCAATTGTGATGTGAAACTCGGACAGTAAATGAGCTACGTAGTTAAGCACATAGTGAACCTTTTCGAACATTTTTTCCAAGTGAACGGTTCATTTTTTTCCTAAGCTGCACGTGTGTACACAAGAAAAAAAACGAAAACAGATTTAGTATCAGGAATTTAGTTTTGTCAATTAAAGTTCAAATGAACTACTGGTCCTTAAGATTCCAACCTTCGAACAGCACGTTCTCCTGTCACGGTAATTAGACTTATCTCTCCATCATGTTTTGCCGTTTCTCATTTTTCTGGACCCCACTCACAGTAACCGATTCGTCAAAGAAATACACTGCTGGCAACATAAAGTGCAACACCAAGAAGGAATAGTCAGAATAAAATGAAATTTTTCTCACGTGAAGGCAAAATTGATATTAGAAGTGGTAACGAAATAAAATGTAAGTAATCATGCATTACTGTAAAAAAACTCAATTGAATGGAGATTTAAGTAGAATGTTGAGCTAACCCAAGGAAAATAAATCAAATACACTGCTGGTCCTTAAGACACTATCCATCGCACAGCTTGTTCTTCTATCATGGTATTTAGAAGCAAACATAGCTACTTCTTTCTCCATCCGGTTCTCCCGTTTCCCATTTTTTCGGGCACTTCTGGATCCCACTCATAGCAACGAATTCCTAATACAAATACACTGCTGGCAACATAAAACGCAACAGCAAGACAGAATAGTCAGATTGAAGCGCAATTTTACTCGAGTGATGGCAACATTAATATTAGAAGCAATAACGAAATGAAATCAAAATGTTCATTTACTACTGACAAAATCCCAAAAGAGTAAGTCTCGCTGCACAGTGCAGCAACCATGGACAAAAGTGGAATATGCAATTTTTTTTCAACTTGTTTTATTACTTCCTTTTACAAAAAAGGAAGTATTTTATTCGCGAAAAAATTTTCGTTCAAAAATCGGCCTTAATTTCCATTTTGCTCACCCCCGAATGAATGTTGAGTTTATTTTTTAACCCGATCACACGTGGATATATGCCTAAGAACGTACAGACACCCGAAATATCCATTTTGACGATCCCCGACTTAATTACAACGAGTTTTCTCGTGACGTCCATATGTACGTGCGTATGTGTGTATGTATCTCGCGTAACTCAAAAACGGTATGTCCTAGAAAGGTGAAATTCGGTACGTAGACTTCTAGTGGGGTCTAGTTGCGCACCTTCTCTTTCGGTTGGATGTTCCTAAGGGGATCTTTTACACCTTTTTGGGGGGAAATCATTGTTCATTTCAATGGAAACTCAAGTGTTGTTATGATTTGTCAAACACTTAGCAATATATTGCCAAGCTTTTTGCCGCCAAGTTTTGTCACCAACTTAGCAAAAAATTTGGCGATTTTTAAAATTTTTTTAAGTCTGGTTTTAATTTGGCCAATGTGGGTGATATTTAAAGAGTTAACCACTGAATCACATTAAAATTGCCAATAATGTCTAAATAAATCTTTGTAAAACTTTTTTTTTTTTGCTTCGGTTCGCAAGAAACTAGGGCTGAAAATATTTAATGTTTCCTTGCTTACTCCAAGGCGCTATTAGCATTAAATTGGCGTAAAAGGAAGTCATGTGATGCACACATCAGCTCGTTTGTAAAATGAAGTAAAAATGGTTCACAGTGAGTGCCAACACATGTTACTGAAGCATGACAGACACAAAGAACACAAATATAAACCTTTAAGCTGTCACAGGGCTGCAATGGTTGAGCTGTTTTCTGGATTTAAAATAAAATAAAAAACAAAAGGATGCAATAAAGTCAGTTATTAAAGAATTTCTTTGAAGCAATAATTTTGATCTATAACATTCTCACGCAGCTGCAAAACAAAACAGAATTCGCGGATTTTCTTAAAACAATGCAGCTCAATAACGACGTTCACTTTAAGTGTTATCGTTTTAATATGATTAACAAAAACGAGATGATGTGTGCATCACATGACTTCCTTTTACTCCATTTTAATGTCATTTTCTCATTATTGGCAGTTTTAATGTGATTCAATAGTTTACTCTCTAAATATCACCAACAGTGGCCAAATCGAAACCAGACTTCATGAAAAAAATTTGAAAAAAAAAAAAGCCAAGTTGGCGACAAAACTTGGCGACCAAAAGACTGGCGATCTATCGCCAAGTGTCCGCCAAATTTTAATACCACTTGAGCTTACATCGAAATTAACAATCTTCAACTTTTTAGCACATTCCGTTCTTGAGTTATGCAACATACATACACACATACGCACGTACATACAGACGTCACGAGAAAACTCGTTGTAATTAACTCGGGATCGTCAAAATGGTTATTTCGGGTGTTTGTACGTTCCTAGGCATATATCCACGTGTGATCGGTTTGAAAACTAAACTGAACATTCATTCAGGGGTGAGAAAAATGGAAATTAAGGCCGATTTTTGAGTGACAATTTTTTCGCGAATACTATACTTTCTTTTTTGTAAAAGGAAGTAATTAGTCAATTAAACTTATGTATTTTAAGAAAGAAAATAGTTTATTTGTTTTTATAAATAATCAAAATATTTTTTATAAAACATGCGTAGCTCATTATGTGTTGTTTCACTCAAAACTCCGTTTATGGAAACCAAAGAGTTAAGGTAATGCACTAGTAGTGGCCACAGTTAAGCATATTTTATATCTTTTTTAAACTGTGGTTCTACAATATTAATTCCAATTTTTTAGCTCAATGAACGTATTATAGCCCAACTATTCCTGAATCGTCCCATTTTCCAAAAATGACAGAATTTCAAATTTTTCAATTTTTTATCCATTTTTTCCCAAACTTCAAATTTGATCCAATAGTGGCCACTCCAAAATCTGAGATTTTCAGTAGTGGCCACATACATGAGTTAGTAGTGGCCATCTGGCATCCTTTCCTTAGAATTCACATTACTCACTTTAAATTCAAATAACTGATGGATAAAATTGATTCAATATGATAGTTACATTAAGTACCAATATATTAATCACATTTTTATTGTACATTTCTTTCTTCAAAGTACATACGTACTTAGGATAAAAAAAAAAGTTTTTAGTAGAAAATTTGTATTTGTATTTTTTGTACGACAATGTAAAATATAAAGTAAAAGAAAATGAATGTACTTATATAAGTATTCTACACATGGACTTTCGTAAGTATGAACTGAATAATTATTATTACAACGAAATCATCTTTATTAATAAAAAAGCTGAAAGTCTGTCTGTATATCTGGATCTCTGTCTGTCTGACGCGCATAACGCCTAGACCGTTCGGTCGATTTTCATGAAACTTGGCACAAAGTTAGTTTGTAGCATGGGGGTGCGCACCAGGGTTGCCAGACGTCCCGGATTTCAAGGGACAGTCCCGTATTTTGATAAATTGTCCCGCGTTCCGGGAACTTCCATACGGGACGGCTAAAGTCCCGTATTCTAGCTAATAACAATATTTCACAAAACGAGACATTTGAATGAGGAAAAAAATAAGTAAAACAAAAAATGTGAAATAAAGAGCAATAAGAAAATCATGTGGCAGCAAACGCAAAAATTATTTTCGTTTTAATTTGGTTTTTGTTTTGGCGGCAGACTTTGAGGATCCGAATGGTTGCTCCTTTGCTCATTAACTAAGTTTAGAAATACATCTCTGCGCATGCGAATCACAATGAAAACAATTTTTATACTTTGATCGGCGACATATTGTAAGCTTTAATGCTTTGTTGCGATTGAACATTACAGATTTATCATGAAGAGATGTTCTACGTCGGAAAGCACCCCTTAAAAATACCCAGTTTTTGCCCGCGTTCTCAAAGATACCCCCCCCTCCTCCCTTGACTCCTAGAAGCCTGTCCCGTATTTACAGTTCTTAAATCTGGCAACCTTGGTGTGCACCTCGAAGCGATTTTTCGAAAATTCGATTTTGTTCGTTTTCTATTCCAATTTTAAGAACATTTTCTCGAGCAAAAATAGAAGATGGACGAGTAAATTACCAAGTTATCATAACGTGGAACCGTAACATGGGCAAACCGATTGGCGAGAAAGTCACCATTCATTATTTGTAAATACACAGGAGAACCAAAAGACTTTTTCTACTACGGGCAAAGTCGTGCGGGTACCACTAGTTCATAAGAAAATAGTAAGTACACAATTCAATGTAATTCTAGGACAATTTGTTTCCTACAACTTACCAAGGTATATCAATGGATATAGGAAATTGGTAGCATAAGTTTTCAATACTACTAAAGGTAGGATGTCCATGCACCTAGAAAATCGTGGATTTCGGCTATGATGAAAAATGGTCATGGAAAGTTATGATTTTCGGCAAAAAGTGCTCAAAAATCATGGAAATTGACAATTGGTCATGGATTTTGAGTTAGAGAACATGCATATTTATCAAATTCTACACATTAGCTTAAACTTACGCATCTCGGCCATTTTTTACGCTATTACGTGTTAATCCCAATTTTTTACACATTTCTAAATCCGATTGCATCCGCTTCTTTAATACTCCCTCATTTTTCTTTTCCTTGTGATTTTACATTTTGGACATTTACAATTATGTATTTAGCATTATTTTTAAACCTCTTTATATGTCTTATTGTGTAGTTGAGGACTTTTAGACTTCTAACTTTGCCGAACGCATTTGATGCAAAAATTTTAAGTCATCCGTGTTATTCAAGAGACTCATAAAAATTATTATTAATTCTCAGCTATGTTTTAAGCTAATGAAGATTTTAGAAAATAAAATTGGTCTGGAGAATTAATTACCTACGTTTTGTACATCGATAAAATACAGAAATCAGGGAATTTTCGAAGGTAAAATTTTTAAAAAGTCCGTAAATGTTACATATTTCACAAATTCGGAATTTTTACAACATTTGTAACCTATCATAAAATTTTGGCGGTAAATATCTGGTATTGTCTGCAAATTATTTTTTAAGTACTTTAATTTTTTTTCTGATTTTTTATGCTATTTATTGTAAACATAATTTTAGTAACTACTAAATTATTGCTAGTCACAGATAAGTTAGAAAACTACTATAGTACCATGCTCCTATTTTTTATTCGGAAAGCTTTGAAGTTTTATCGGGTAAACTGATAATTTCCCCTTTCCAAAAAATTTGAATTTTGTGCGTCCCTGACTATTAGCAGTCACAAATAAATATGAATCAATAGATTGCAATTGCAAAACACATACTTACTGACATGATTTAGACTACCAAAGAGAAAAATTGTTCCGTAAACAAGTGTTATAACTGGGAATTTTATATATCATGGATTTTTCTAATTTTACTGTATGTGACTTACTTCTAATAAGTGTTGTACCTTAAAAAAATCTGTATTTTCAAGAAATGATTGCTTAAATCTAAGAAATTAAAAATTATCTGCTTTGCTTAGAAAAGGGATAACTTCGATCAAGCATCAAGCCCCCCCCCCCTTCATTTTTTTACCTGCTCAGCAAGCAGGTTTCAATCTCTCTCTCTGTTCTAGTAGAATGTTTCTCCTCTTTTTGTATTACCGCGCCATATTCCCGTTTTTTTTACCTACAAGTTATTTAATAATCCCCCCCCCGTGAAATGCGCCCCTAGACCAGGGCGTATGGGCCTAGGGGATGGCCTGTTGAGTAATCCGGGTCTGTCCATAGAAGAGGTAAACGCACTAGCAGTCGCCACAGTGAAGCATATTTTGGTGACTTTTTTAAACTGTGGGCATACACTATCAATTACCATATTTGAAACTCAATGACCATTTGAAACTCAATGAGCAGAAACTCAATGAACACCCTTCTCTTTCTTAACCGTGCCATTTTTAAAAATGCCAGAATGTCGATGTGTTCAATTTTTTTTCAAACCTCAAATTTGATCCATCAGTGGCATATAATGTACATGAGTCAGTAGTGGCCATATTGCTGTTTAGAAGTGGCCACCGGGTGGCCTCTACTAGATCACACAATAATATTGTGTCAGAAATGAGGCAGGTTTTTATGTAAAGAGATGACAACCCATTAAAAGGAAAATTGAGTTGATTTATGAAAAATCTTCCTGGTTCAGTATTGGCCACTCGGTGGCCACTTCTGAATTTCCCAACTTTTTTGATACCAGTAGTGGCCAGGTAAAATGTCAGCCAAAAAAGCAACTATTTCCAGTTGAAAACGTTCCAAACATGATCTTTCACATTTCATTACATAGTTACAGCTCTAAAAACATTATTTTTGAGCATTGTTCTATTCATAATACAGCCCAATGTTTATATACCACGTTACGGAGAAGCGTTAGAAGACAGCTGAAAAAACATCGACAGTCCAGGCGACCGCATTAAATAGTTGATAACGATTTTCCATGATACTCTACCTACCCCTCCTTCAACTGTCCACTACACTATAGCCTTAGGTCTACCTCCTGCAAGTTTGAATCCACTGGGACTCCTAGAATACTTATTTTTAAAATATAAACCTTAAAGTGGCTACTACTGAAGCAGTGACCACTACTGGTGCATTTACCTTAGTTGTTTACTACTACCATCTGGACAATTCCACTGGCAACTGACTGACATTTTAAGTGCAAAACAGTAAGTATTTTGCAACGTCTAACTCAAAATATATTTGGTGCAAACGATCTTTTTCTCCTGAATTATTGTATTTTCTAAGCTAAATTTAGTGGTTTAGTTGAGTTCCCGAAATACATTTTTGTTGATTTTTTAACATTTGTTAAAAATACGATAGCTGATTGACATTTTCAAAAGTACCCTGTCAGTCAGTTACCATGATTTTGATAATTATTTAAACATTCAAAATGTATTTTGAGAATTCAACTATGCCAGTTTTTTTTTGTATTCAGATTAAAAAATACAATAATCCAAGAGAAAATATCGTGTGCACAACGGATATTTTGCTTTGAGCGTTACAAAATACACATTGAATACAATGTTGTTATTATAATACTCTAATAATTATTACTCTAAAAATGTCAGTCAGTTACCCGTAAAATTGCCCATCTTAAATAATAAAAATATGATGGTGATAGTTTGTGCGCATTTAAATCTTTACTGATGCGTTTTTAGAATACAGCAATACATTTTGGTACCTTACCGTATCATGCAACGTGTCTCTCAAGCAAAAATTATGAACATTCAAAAGTTGTATTTTAGGTACCTGAACCTGACATTAGAAGCGCTTCACAATGCTTTAAAATATATGTATTTATTCATAGAAGTAATAAAAAAATAGTTTCGTAAGCAGTGTGATTTCCCCTTCACGTCAGCAATGATTTATGACTTTGATATAAAAGGACGGAAACAATAAATACATTTAATGTGCTACATACGAAACTTCAAAACTTATATGTGCATTAAAAATGAGGTAAGGCAGCATCATCCTTCTTTGTTTCAAATATTCCGTTTGCTCTGATCTAATATTCATACACTTCTTTTTTTCTTAAAATTAAATCTTATAAAATGTCAGAAAGAGAATAGTAGTGAATATACTTTGTTATTTTGTAATACCCCTTTAAAAAATATCCAAAGAATTGTTGATTAAATAAATGACAACTGTAAATTCCATTTTTGCACTTTAAAGTTTGCACATAATTGATTTTTAAATTGTTGTTTTTCGTAAAGTAAACTTTTCTCGGGATTTTGCTTTTTTTGTGTTATACAATGTAGATAAAAATTATCCCATGAAAACATTTTGTGTTCTTCCCTCTTGTGTTTCTCTCCCTCCCTAAAATAACGATTTTCGTTAATGAAAAAAAATCTTTTTTTTTTTTTTTTAATTTGTTTCAAAGAATAGTTTTTTGGGACTCCAAACAGGTTTAATTTTCGTTTCTAAATTAATTCAAAAAGAAAATATAGACGATGAGGCCCACTGGACGTGGTATTGTAAGAATCGGAAGTTGAGCAAAGAAAAGCAAACATTTTGACAAGTAAAGTCAATGAATGTAAAGCTACTAGCCTGCGAAATTTACCCTTTAAAATGGTCCAAAATATTTGCATTAAAATATGGGATATTTCTAAATGCGTTTTCTGAAAAATTCTTTTAGACATTTTCATTCACGACAGATGTCATACCTTAAAAAGATTTATACCTACTAAATTGATTTTTTGAAACATGGTTTTCCACATTGCTAGCTATGTTTTGAACTATACAGTAAAGACAACATATTTCGTTCCCCCTAAGCATTTTGGCCTCTGAGTACTATATATATATATATATATATATATATATATATATATATATATATATATATATATATATATATATATAAATACATGGTGCGATCCAAAAGTAACGAGTCTTACTTTATACTGACGCATGCTCACCCTAATGCTCGCTCTGACTGACAGCAACGGTGGTGGGGTTTGTTGACTTTACAGCTCAGCGCAGTTCAGTTGCCTCCCAGCTTTTGAACAGGTGCATGGGAATGAGTATCTGTCCTATGCACAAGTAGAAAAATCGCGCGAGGCCTTTCGTAAGGCCAAGAAGTGGTGACTGATGAAACTATGTCTGAACGCACGTTCTCGACCCGTACTGACGTAAATTTGCAACGAGTGTGTGAAGTTTTGAACATTGGTGTTTGAGTCTCTACCAAGTACTAGTAGCCCTGGACTTATCGGAAACAACGGCACAACGCATTGTTATGCAGAACTTGCACATGCGGAAAGTCTGCGCGAAACTAACTGAAAAAGGTGCGAGTCAACGATTCCGTGTTACCCTAGCCTTTCTACAGTCCGAGTTTGTGGCTTCCTGACTTCTTTTTGCTTCCACTATTAAAATCCGCTCTGAAAAGGAAGCATTTCGACTCCATCGAGGACATCCAAGCACATGTCAAGGCAGCCCTCGCACATACCTCGAAACAGGACTTAAGGGATGCCATTGAATCCTGGGAAAGCCGCCTAATGAAGTACATTGTTGCAGGAGGTACCTATTTTTAAGACTATTAGTCAGTTGTACCGATCAGCTCAATAAATCTCTCTTTTTCAACGAAGGCTCATTAATTTTAAGTCGCACCATGTAATAAATAAATAAATAAATAAATAAATATATATATATATATATATATATATTACTCCGGATATTAGGGCGTTGTGAAAGAAATCATTATTAGATAAAGGCTAAGTAATAGTACAGAAAAACTCCCTTTTGTATACATATAAATATAATCTGTATTTTTCTTACATTTTCCTTTCGTTAATTTTAGTACGACTTTAAAATATGAATAATTATCTGAACTTATAAACTTGAATTATATATTTATTTTCAGTGAACTTAAAATAACATTATTTTTTTTTAAAAAAAGCTTTTTATCAATGACCTTTGTATTATGTATAATTGTATTATTTTAACTATCACTGCAGTTAAAAAAGCTATGCAAAGAAAAATACTAATTAACTCTGGTAGTTCTCTTTTTAGCCTACTTTCCCAGTAAAAATCAGAGAAAGAAGAAAAAAGCATGAAAGAAGGCTTAATACATCTTAAAAATATCCCGAAAAACAAAAAAAAGTCAAAAATAAATAAAATAGTTAGATAAATATTGAAAAATTAAAAATTGGAAAGTAGGGTATTGAGATGGGGAAAAATGTCTGTCGGTCTGTCTGTCTGTCGGTCTGTCTGTCTGTCCCCCCCCTAATAACTTTTGAATGAATAGTCCGATTCGAACAAATTTTTTTTGTTAGAAAGATCTCGGCGAGGACATCTCATTCCCATAATTCATTTTTTGATTTGAACAATTTTTCGTTCAATTTTGAACAGTTCAAATCTCTTAACATTAGCGCCTAAGGGCAAACTGAAAGTCAATATAGATTCCGAACTTAAAGGCGGATTTACTTCAAACAAACTTTGTTGGAAATAGCTCTTGACGACCTACTCCCGACTCCGACAATTTAGGGGCACCTGACACCGAATCTGACTCCTGTTCCCGACAATTAATCGGACTCCGACTCCCCGACTTCGACTCTGACTTCGGAGCTTTGGCAAACATTTATACACGGAGGGCAAATGACTGACTCCGATTCTTGGATATTCGACTCCGACTCTTTTATCCAAAAATGAGATTGACTCCGACTCCGACTCCGCTGCTGTGGTTTTAACTGTGAAATAATTATTGTTGATATGATTTGTTTTTATTTTCACGCTAAAGTTTTAATTTAGGTATTTAGTTTTCGGTGAATAAACTCGAAAAATATGCGCAGACGATTTTTTTTTTTTTTGACAATGAAAATTATTTCTTTAAGTTGACATTTTATTGTTTTTTTTATTTTGGTAAGTTATTTTGGTAAGTTCGTTTAAAAAATTATTTTAGGCAACAGGGGAAAAGAAACGATTTTTTTTTATATGATTTATTTATTTTAATGAACTTATCATTATTATTATTTCGTTTTGAAAGCTGTTAAAAAAATTTTTAATGGAAAGAAGTGTATTAGCTACTTTGTTTAAAAGGTGCTGCTATTTTATTTGTTCGTTTTTTTTGAAGAAAAGTAAGGAATATTTTATTCCTAGAAATCAGCTTAAAATATTAAAAGAAATATGTTTGAAAAAATTTGCGATTTTAGCTATTTTTGAGAATATTGATCAGGTACTAGAAAGTAGTATGGGTATACGGGAAAGTAGGCTCGTCTAGTTCTAGACGAAACTTCTTGTTTCAAACTTCTTTCGCGTGACTAAATAAAATGTTTATTTTTCTTGCGAGTATTTAATACATAAAGCATCTTCGTAGCAAAAAACAATAGTGTTGTATATTATTAATATATACTGCTTTAGAATATGTTTTTTGCATGCATGCTTTATAAAAGGAAATAAAATAATTCTTCATAATTAAAATAATTTTTTCAAATGCTTGGTTTTGTTTCGATATCACTTTAGATAAAAACTGTCGAGAATTTGCTGTAATTGGAGAAACAGGTAAATTTAATTATTGCTCATAACGTAATTCTAACCACAAAAAAATTGCCCCTATGCTTGATATTTTGTAAAATTTTTATCAAATATTTACAAACGTCCTTGACAGAAGTAATTAAGCTGAATAACAAGCTAAATAACGTTAAAAATACGTACAACTTCAGATATTTGTGCAAAGCATTGTTATATTTCACGCTTTAGAGAACGGTTGCAAATAATTATTTATCTCAAAATTATCGCAATTATATTGTATCCCTTGTGCTTTTCTTGAGGCTATCTAAATGAGTTAATTTCAGATCCAGCGAAAACGCAATTTGTAGCTTAGACACATTCGCGTGGCCCCAGAGCGATTAAATGAACATCACGGGAGATGGCTTTTAAGATACGAGATGTAATTAGATAAACTTCATAACTAAGCTTCCAAACTAGACAACTATTAACCAGCTTTAAAATTTGCTTGTAACTTCAATACATCAAAAACGTTGGAAGAGACTTGCTGGAAGTTTGAAGTTTTAATATTATGGAATACATTAAAACTTTGTCAATTTCAGTCTCTTAAGTTAGCAGTTTTATCAATATTACCTACAATGTTAATTTCATCCATGCTGTAATTACATATGCGGACAAGTGTACGGATATGTACTTTTTTGCACGGGGGAGGTTGAATTAATTCAAACTTGAACTACAGTCAAATCCGCTGTATAGAATATCGGATAAAAGAATATATTGCTTAATATAATAAAATTTCCTGTTTACTACCTTTATTTTTATCCCGGATAATGGAATATACCACTTAATAGAATATTTTTTGAGGTAAATAGCCTATTCTATTCAACCGACTCGAATGTAAAATATTTTTGGCATTTAAGACAGGAGAGGCAATTAGAAAAACTGTATAACTAAGCTTCCAAGCTATACAACTATTGATCAGCTTTAAACTCTGCTTATAACTTCAATGCACTAAAAAGGTTGGACGAGACTTTAAGCTTCGATATTATGGAATTACAATTTAAAGTTTGCTAATTTAGGTTAGTCGTCTTTCGGTTTTACTTCAACCAATACTATACTGCCAATTTCTTCTGCATTGTAGAATACATGCAATTTTACCCATATGCACAAATATACTTTTTTGGGGATAAAAAGAGAAGGGTAGGTAATCATTCAAAATTAGACGAATGTGTTATTTAAATCAGAAAAAAAGAGAAGGGGTCCTGACTGAACTGTTTCAAAAGAAAAAAAACAGCTTTGTTGCAGCCAACCTTTTTTCAGAAAAGTGATTTGAGGAGGAAAAGCAGACTGCCAAATATATTTTATCGTCTCATAATTATACTTCTAATTTTAATTGTGTATTTAACTACTTATCATTTTACTAGACTTACTATTTGTTTTCTGTGTCTGATATTTTTTTCTGAAATTTGAGTTTTTCATGCTTTTAAAACCATAATAAAAATCTTATGTGAAAGGAGGTTAAGAACGTTTTAGGGAAGATTAAACCATTTTCAAGTGTCCCATTATTTACCAATTGTAACCCATTTAACTCCGCAGGTGGAGAGGAATGTGGAAAGAAAATGTATTTGCTTTTTAGCCTACTTCAAGCCAAAAGGTAAAAAACAAAAATCATCAAATAGGGCTGAATGCATCTTACAATACTGCAAAACAGAAAAAAAAGTGAAAACTAAATGATATGATTATATAAATATCAAACCTTAAAACTTGGAAAGTAAGGTGTCTATCGGGCTGTCCTCTCCTACCCTCCTAATAATTTTTGAGTGAATAAATGCATTTGAAAAATCACTTTTTTGTTCAAAAGGTCTCAGCGTTTTTATATTTCACTATTTTTGAAACGCTTCAGCAACATATCATAGACGAGGAAATTTAATTGAAGTTTGTTGGAAAAAATTTTTGAAGAAGAAGATGTAGGATCAAAGTTTTTCTTGTTATTAGTATTATTTAGCTATTTTAAGGAGCTTTTTTTTAACAATTAAAATAGAATTTACATTCACTCCTACTAAAATATTGAAAAAAAAGTACATGTTCTCAATATGCTCCTAATGTTTAGTTTCAAGAAATAGATAAAGTTATTAATAAATATTGAAATACCATCTCTCATATACTTAACATTGACGCAAGTCAGAGATAAATATAACGGAATCAAAATAGAATTTTAAAATAGCACTTTAACGTGTTTTCTGCACCAGTTTTCCGGCATTATGAATGAGCTTTCATGAATGGTAAATGTGATTAATTGTATTCTTGACGATACGTTAAATTCTTTTGTAAGAAGTCGTTTAACGCTTGTCATTCTTTACCAACAACGATGAGCATAATACTAAATGCATGTTACACGAAATGCTTTCTAGATTCAAATTTGGAATGGTTTCTCTTTTAAGTACGGGATTTGTGTACTTCCGAAAAAGGACAGAACTGTGTACATAGTTAACTAGTATGTTGTGGCCATGTCACGAAACTTTTTTCTATATCGTTCTTATAATTCTGATGCCTCCTCATGCTTGACGAGGAAGCAATATTCCCAACAAAAACAAAATTACTCACGCCAAAACTTGACGACCATCTCGATTCCCGAGCAAAGAATGAAAATTGAAAATTATTTTAAAAGCCTTGCTTAAAATAATTACAAGCATTTATTTGTTAACAAACACAAGATGGCAACAGTTAAAAAGTTTAAATCATCGCAATTTTCCGGTCATTTTCCAATAATTAAAATCACGCGAAACGCGCAGACGATAATCTATTACGATTTATTTTTCTTACTGTTGCAATTAAAAAGCTATTTTTATTCACACACACACACAAAAAAAAAAAGAAAAAAAAAAGAATTTAGACATCTTGAATTTAAATTATGTTTTTCGCAATCACGTGTTTTTTTTTTGCGTGTGTGTGTGGGCATGTGTGTATGTAAGCGTGCGTTTGTGTCTCTGTGCAGGCATATGTGGGTATGTGTGTGTGTGGTGGTGTGTGTTTGTGTCTCTGTGCAGGCGTGTTATGTGAGTATGTGCGTGTAAGATTGTGTTTTGTCTGTGCGCAGGCTTGAGTGTGTGGGTATGTGTGTATGTGTAGGCATGCGTGTGTGTATGTATGCGTGTAGGATATGGACGCAACCTGGAGACGGTTTTCGCTGGAGAAGCAGCATCGTGAGGCCGGTTGACGGTGGTGCTGCAGAGGGAGGCGGGGGGAAAATAAAATCATAGGACGCCAAACACAGTCAAGTGAGAACAATAAGCAATCGTGATTGCTCAAAAAAAAAAAGAAAAGAAAAAGAACAGCCATCCATGGAGCGATTGGCGCCAAAATTGAACCAACGCTTGTTTACATATGGATTACGATTTATTCCAAATTTCATCCAGAACATAGCATTACTTCTTGAAATATGGCACTCACAAAGAAAAAAAAGAACGTTCAATTACGCCACTCACTTTTCAGTTGTTGACAAAAAAATTAAATCAGCTCTTAAACCCTCAAAGGGCTACTTGTGGATAGATGTTTGATTCCGTTCTTTATTTTTTGAGATACAGCAATCACAATTGACGACAAAAAACGTTCTATAGCTCAACCTCCGTTTTAGCTACTGACACCAAAACTGAATCAGCATCTATACTTGTTAGGGGCAACATATGGACCGAATTTTTTTGATTTCGCCAGTTACTTCTTTAGTAATATCAGGTCACGCATAACTCAAGAAACGTCCCATTGATCCACCTCTCTTATAGGAATTCGCGCAAAAAATCAGTGGACACAAATTCACATAGGGGCACATATGTGTACCAGATTTCGTTCGATTTCATGCGGTAGTTTTGCTGTTGAGCGGCCACAAAAAACAGATCACACACGTACGTGACATACACCACAGACCATTTTCCAAAAGTGGTTGAAGTGGACTCATCACACCTCAAAACGTACGAATCCGTCAAAATTTGGAATTCGAAAAGATGCACGAATCCGATACTTTCTTCTATTTATTAGATATAGAAGAAACTAAAAAGAAATCTGTTTTTATAAATCTTTGCTGATGAACGTGTTAAGTCAATTTAGCGCTAAGTGATTATAGTATCGTTTCCATAATAATTCAAATATCACATGTATAATAAATAAATCAATTCGCTGGGTGAAAACCCAATGGATCCTTATTCAAGATTATATTATGTAACTGATATTTTAGTTCACATATTTTGTTTGTAAAAAATGAGTAGCACAAAAAGTATTTAAAAACTGTATTGAAAGCAAACATAAACCTTTTCACAATTACTATTTGTTTATTATTTTTACATATTGTAGCCTGCTAAGCTTTTATGACGTCCCAAAAACTTTTTTCAGAAGTTTGACAATTACTCCCACTTCAACAACTTAAAAGTTCATTATATTTCTAAGGAATGGATAATACAAACAACGCACAAGTGGTGAATGTAAATATTGAGAAAGTTTACTGATGTAATCTCTTTTAAATAATCAGACAAATTCCTTTCAAATACAACAAAATCTTCTTCATTTATTCGATTGAACTGCTTTGACAAGAACAAATTTTTAACTACACGCTGCTTCTAACTCGATATGCTCAATTTCATGGGAAAAAGCCTCATTATATGCCTCAGAAATTCTAAAGAATAACTCATGATTGTGAAAAAAATTACTGCTAAACCAATTCAGTTTCGCTTAAGCAGTGTAATTAACAAAAGTTTTTATATTTAAAACTAAAAAGACATGTTTCAATGAAAGTAGAATTTAAAGTTTGTTAAATAAGGGGCTGAAAATTAATTACAAGAATCTCATTGTTTCTAACGCTAATGGTAAATTAATTCCGTATTTTGTGTTAAAGGGAACTGAGACGTTACAAGGAAAGAAGAGAACCATTAATTAGAGAATTCATTTCGAACATTTTCTGCGTTTTCTTCCTTCAATGAATGGCTATCCTTGTACATTTATTTAGCTTTAGAACACCGAGAACAAAGGGATATGCTTTGATCAACTTGAATAATAGTTTCCTTGCAGAACAATTAGCAATACTCCATTTCTTGTTAGAAATTAAAGTATTTTTCGAATTTTGACAGAAAATATAGCAATTGTCAGCTTAAAGAGTTAAACTTACAGAAAATTTATTTGGGATCTTATTTTGGATAAACTAATTTCGGTTAGTTATTGGCTTTGATAGCTTATTTCTTTTATTAGTATAGGTATTATCTTGTGTTTTCAAGAGGGAAAAATACCTTTTGTTTGCATTTGAGTTGTGAAAATTGTATAAACATTTAAGTACATCAATAATTAAAATTTGTTTTAAAATATATCAATTTTTTTTTAATGACTTGTAGAAAATAGGGAAAGTATTTGTTCTGTTAATATCGGGGAAAAGAAGTTTGATTGGAAGTACCAAATTTGTATCACGTTTAATACCATATGATTATTCCTTACTAATTTATCCCAGAGAAATATACTCTACTTTTATGATGTTTTAGAAACTACTACTAATCTTTTTCGAAAGAGCAGTGCATGGCTAGAAAAAATAAAGCATTTGTTGTTATTGACCATTGAAATTAATTTTCTTGTACTCCTTCGATTTTCTTCGAAAAAAAAAATCACTTCAGCTTAAGATTTTAATCCCCAAAACTTTTACATGACCACGTTTGTCAAATTCAGTAAATATTTTATACGCTCAGATCCTCAACAGATAATGTGTTTGTATGTATTGGAAATTAGTATTTAAAACATATGAATTGAAAGTACTATTCTTTAATTGAAGATTACTGATTTCATATATCTGGCACGATTTATGTGCGTTTCCAGTTTAATGGCATCCTTCCTAGATTCGAGATATAACCCTGAAAATTGGTTTATTTGTTCAACTTATACTGCATAGTATTTGGTCAAGTTTTTTTTTTTTTTTTTTAAGTAGTGTTGCCGTCGATAGCATTTGCAAGTTATTTCTGCTTTACTTTTGAAGAAATTGAGGACACAAGTTTGCAGATATCTATAAAATCATCAAGACCTAAAAGGGTTTGCAAGAAAGAACATGCTTCGAAATTTTGGATTTCAGAGCTTTGAGTGACTGAGTTTTGCTTAGGGTGTTGAAGGTCAAGATAATTAAAATTAAAAAGAAAATATTTTAGAAATAATTTTTTCTGTGAAGAGATGTTAAACGAAATTTATTGTTGAATAGCAATGTGCATTTTTATGTTTTTTTTTAATACCATAGTATTCTTATCACTTGCGTAAACAAGTAATCAATGTTGTGTATTACAAATTAGAACGAATACATCAAGCAACAATCTATCGCCTATCATTTCCTGTTATTGCATAAGTTTCCATTTAAATCAGTTGAGATAAAAACAAGTTTTCTCAGATATCTATAATAAAACACTGCTATACCCAAAAAAACAAACAAATTTTAATTCTTCTGTTTTTTGAAAATTTATGCCATAATATCCGGATTCAATTTAAATGATTTGCAAGTTTACAGTTCGGTAAAGTACAAACTTGCTTTGTCTAAAGTATGACCTGCACTAACCTAAATGGCAAAATTAGAAGAGACCTTTTGTCCCTAGTGACCTGTGTAGTAACAATTTCATAAGATTCCTTTTTTCTTTTTGAAAAAATCATTATTTAATCAAAGTGCTCAACTGTAGCTTTAATTTATTTTATCGAAGTTAACAACCCTGATTACGTTAATATAAATACGATATTTTATTTAAAAAAATTTTAATAAAGGATGCATTTCAGTTTTGATGGAAAATATTTTCTCAATTACTTTATGCTTTTGGGCACTTTAAAGTACATTAAATAGTTTTTTGAGGTATAATCCTGGTTAAAATTACTGACTGACAATTTTTTATTTGCCAATTTTTGCATTTAATCACCCTGCGGCTGGTTTTATCACTTAATTTTTTCTCTTTATTCGAATCTAGGCAATATCAGTAAGAGTAATTTTGCTTAAGGAATGTTTAAACTTGTTTGAGGAGTAATTTGTTTTTTCATTATTTTGCTTAAGGTAGACCGCGGCACGGTTACGCATGGGGCACTTTTATGCAGTGCAGTTTTTTCAAATCGAATTATAATTGGAGAGCCAACAGTCATAACAGATTGAGATCTCACAAGTTTTTGAGCATTAGTCTAACTTCGATCCAGCATGCCGGAAGAATAATGTGTTTTCTACCAAATTGAGTAAATTTTGAGTTGAACGTCTTTAAACTTATTTTGAATGAACAATACTTAGTTAAGAAAAAAAAACTATATAAAAAAATAGCAGAATTTTATTATTTTTTGAAAATTTTAGTTGTATGAACTGAAATGTTATAAAAGTTTTTTTACTAGTTAAAAATAAATACAAATTTGGCGACGGGGCAAGTTTATGCGTCGAACGTCGGAGCACCTTTACAATTGTTCTTACTGTGCCTTACTTAGAAATGCCACTGACACTTTTTTCGCTCCAAACTGTCTCAAACATTTTTAGTATTTTCTGGCAATTACTTTTGAAAATTACCATTTAATTTTAAATTACGTTACACACTCGTATCTTACAGCTTACAATCATATAGGGCTGTCTTCATGCTTCTTTAGCTTCAACTTTATACAGTATTAAGTCTGTAATGAATTTGCTTTATTTTAGCGATGGTAAGACATTATGTTTAAAACACTAACAGAACCACGCTAGGTGTCAAAATAAATATGCGTAAACGTGCCCCGTGTCCAGGGCAAGTTTACGCCATTGACTTGGACTCAAAAATAATTTTTTTAACGGTTAAAACAGAAGCTGAGCAACAACTGAAAATACCAATTTTGACTCCATTAACTGCTTTATAAAACCGCAATGTCTAAAATTACCTAAGTTAAAGCATAAAAATTAGAAAATTGATTAAAAAAATCCACGTAAACGTGCCCTGGTCTTCCCTATACGTTTTTTTTTTTTTTTTTTTTTTGTGAGCAGTCTTGATGGAAATATTGTCTCAGAAGTATGTACAGCGTTGATGTCCTAACTGGTTAATTTTTATTCGCTTAATACCTATTGTATTACGATTTTTACTTCTCAGTTGGTTAAAGAAAAGGAAATATTGAAAAACTCTCTGATGCAAAATACGGCCACTAATCGCATATAAGTATGAACGATTAGGCATTTTAAAGTTATTGTATCAATTAGTTCGTGACTGTAGTTAAGTTTGCTATTTCCGGCAATATAACATGTGAAAACTTCGTACCGGTTAGCTAATTATAACTAATCATGCATTGCTATGCACGTGATGAATTGTGAAAACAAAATTTGTCACTTATCTTCGTAAAACAGTTAAGTTTTCAATGATTAAAGTAAGAAATAACAATGTCAAAAAGCAAAGATTGCAGATTATTTCATTTTTTTGCACTAATCTGCAATTTGTGCTTTTTGAAGTTATTTCCTACGTTAATTTCCAGCACAAAGGTATTTATTTATCTTATTTATCTCAATGGTGGTTTTAACTGCATTACTAATATTGTAATTATTTCAGGTAGAAAAAATACTTTGGTACAAACCATAAACCTTCCTTCAAGTACTAATGTTAATTTTCCATCAAAAATTGTTTTTTATCCTTAAATCAAGGAAATTACATTTTTATAGTGTTATTTAAGTAAATTAAACGCAGACAAATTACCACTTAAATACATATTGATCCACTAGTTTTGAAAACTATAGGGACACTTCTAAAATTCTCTTACTTTCAAGTTTAGGCTCACTTGATTGAAGAAATAAACCACGCGCACATTTTTTTTATTTCTGAACTGCTGCTGGCATCATTATTATTGTTTTCAAAAAGTGGCAACGCTACCAGTCTACATCATTTTACAAATGTTTGAAGTTATTCCAGCTTTAATCTCTAATGAGAAAAAGACTGCTGTTGTCGTGAGGTTATATTAAGTACTCTAGAATTATTTTGGTGTCCCCTGTAGTTAATACGAAATTAACACTTATTAATAATGCAATTTTACTACAGTTTGCCATTACATTTTTATATTTAATTTGTATTGTTGCTAGATATTGTCAAAACTGTTTTTTAAGAATGTTTAAGACTTCAAACATGTATCCAAGAAAGTGTAGGGAAATACAAACATTGCTACTTCCCTCCACACATACCCAACGATTTATTGCAAGTATAACAGATGTTTTTAGGTCAATATTTGGACATATCAAAATTAAAATTCCCCAAAACATGCCACTGGAAGTTGATCACTTCGGAATATGTGACAGAAAACGCATCATCAATGCTCGGTCACAGATAGTGATATTTCCCTCAAAAATCGCAAAAGGAGTGTAGTCTGTCTTACTCATGAATGTACAGGACGTTGAAGTTTCCGTCAGGACTGTCCTGAAGTGATTGGTTGAAGACTAAAAAAAAACCACGCCGTACCAAGGCTGAGCAAAAATTTGTACAATGAGCAAAACAGACAAAAAAAAAAAAAAAAAAAGAAATACTGTTGAGGACTGGGATCGTGTAAGTACTATTTGTAAGTAGTGTCCCCCCCCCCCTATTAGCAAATAATGTTTTTTTTTTTGATTAATTTAATGTTTTATAGGTATGCTTCTCCGACAACTCCTTTTTTAGCATTTTGGTCGAAAAAAGTTTATTTTACCAGTGCCCGAGGAATATCAAAATATGTAAAGGTAATCCTTTCTTCAGGCGACTTTTCATCCAAAAGCTCACACTTCTTTGCATTGAAAAAACCTTGTAACATCAAAACATGTGTCCGCAGTAATTTGCAATTTTTGTGCATCCAAACGTTAGTTAATTTATTCATTTAATTTGATTCACAATTTGATTAATGTTTCTGTAATACATAAATCATTACTAATGATAAAGCTGAAAGTCTCTCTGTCAGGATCTCTGTGACGCGCATAGCCCCTAGACCGTTCGGCCGATTTTCATGACATTTTGCAAAGAATTAGTTTGTAGTATGGGGGTGTGCACCTCGAAGCGATTTTTCGAAAATTCGATGTGGTTCTTTTTCTATTCCAATTTTAAGAAAACTTCCCAAGCAAAATTATCATAAGATGGACAAGTAAATTACCAAGTTATCATAACGTGGAACCGTAACATGGGCAAGCCAATTGCCGAGAAATTCATCATTCATTATTTGTAAATATACAGGCGAACCAAAAGACCTTTTAATTTTCTACTACCGGCAAAGCCGTGTGGGTGCCCTTAGTAAGAAATATATTTGCTCCTTCGTTTTTTTTTTAGAAATATATTTGTGCTGCTTTTAATTAGATCAAATTTCTGAAAGAACCTTATTAAAAAAATGATAGGCGGCGTAAATAATTTAAAGTGACATTCTTTAATAAAAATGTGACTGAATATTACACCAAATAGTTTATAAATCTTCTTTTGGGAAGTCAATTCTATCCTTAATAACGGAGAGAAATAATCAGCTTAATTTTCTTCTTATTAGTTGAAGCGAAACTACTTGGAGGAAATTCTTAGAATGCCAAGAAGCTTAATATGGAAGGCAATTTAATAGCACAGGGGTTATGCCAAAGAAAGGAGAGTTTCGAAGGTTTCTTGTTTTATTTTCCGAGTCATCAATGCCTGGATATGACATTTTATGTTGGATGAGATGCTGCTGATTCTTTTTAAAGGAAGAAAACTTTCATCTTCGTTTCTAAGTTAAAGTAAGAGAAAGTCAGAAATTATGAAAGGGATTTGTGTTTCAGATTGCTTCAAAGAAAAAAAAAAATAAATAAATAAAAAAAAATTAAAAAAAAAATTATTCACTATGAAAAATCAAAACATCGGTTAAAGTGAAGATCTTTTTTTGAATATATAAACAATAAACTTAAAGGATTTATAATTGAGACAGTGAAAAGAAAAGGCATATAAGTGGACATTTCAAAGTTTTGAGCATACCGCGTCTAAAGTTCTGGTCCTAGTTAGACTATTATTTAAGCTTTTTTTCTAAATCATGCTGTTTAGCAGCGTACTATTTCTTGCCCCAAAGCAAGGGAGTCTCATCTAACATTTGTACTGGTTACTTCCAGAGTTTTTAATTTGGATTTATATCTCTTTGCATCTCACTACCTCAAATGTACGCAATAAAAATAAACAATGTAAATATCGCAGCTATCAATTATTCATTTTATCAATTTTTTCAATTATTACGTTTATTTATTTATTAACTTTATTCCACGCTGAACCATCGCCCCTAATATTGGCACTTACATCCCTTTGCTTCTGACTGTCTCAATTGCAGCAGTTTTTAAATCAAAATACGTCAGCCGTTAAATTTATAATCAAAAACCACTTAAAAGTATTATAGGTTTTTGGTTTTATACATTACGCAAAAATAAACATTAGGCACAAAAATGAGAGAGTTTTTGAATTTTATTATATTTAATTCATGCAAAGTATAGGGTCGTAGGGTAGACAAGGGCACGTTTACGCAGTGCCTTTTTCTTTCAAAACGAATTATAACTGGAGAGTCAAGAGTCATAATGAACTGATGCTGCTCCCTAGCAAATATCCTCACAAGTTTTTGAGCATCAGTCGAGCTTCGGTCTAGCATGCAGAAAGAATAACCTGTTTTTTTACCAAGTCGAGTAAATTTTGAATGTAACGTTTTGAAGCTTCTTGTGAATAAATAATACGCAGTTAAGAAAGAACAAATGGATAAAAATAGCAGAATTTTGTCTTTTTTTTTTTTTTTTGAGAATTGTATTTGTATGAACTGAATTTTCATTATTTTATTTTATTTTTTTTTATTTTTTTTTTATTTATTTATTTATTTTTTTTTTTTTTTTTTTGCACGTTAAAAATAAATCCAAACCTGACGAAGTGGCAAGTTTACGTGTTGATGTCTGAGCACCTTTACGCACGTTCTTACTGTGTCTCTCTTCTAAACGTACCCTGACTCTTTTTTCGCACCGAACTGTCTACAAACTTTTTAATATTTTCAGGCTATTTAGTTTTGAAAATCTTTATTTAATTTTTTTATTGAGGTACAAATTCGTATCTTATAGCTTAAAATCATGTAGTGCTGTCTTCATGCCCGTTCAGTTCTTTTACTTTACACACTATTCAGTCTGAAATAAATTTGCTTTATTTTAACGATGGTAAAACATTATGTTCAAAACACTAACAGAACCACGCTAGGTGTCAAAATAAATATGCGTAAACGTGCCCCGTGTCTGGGGCACGTTTATGCAACCAGTTTGGACTCAAATTTTTTTTAAAGGTTAAAAACTCAAACTGAGTAACAACTGAATATACCAATTTTGACTAAATTAACTGCTTTCTAAATCCGCAATGTCTAAAATTTCCAAAGTTAAAACATAAAAATTGGAAAATTCATTGAAAAAAATCCGCGTAAATGTGCCCCGGTCTACCATAATGATTAAAGTTGCGATTTTAAAATCATGGCTTGATATTTCACTAGAATAATCAAACCACCATCGTATTCCGTTTGATGAATTAGAAAAAAAGTTCCAAAATGTTCCGATGGATGGCACTGAGAGTGAACAGTAATCAACAACGTTGTAAAGCACAATATTACCAGATTGTGTTTACAATACTGTTGTGGAGGTATGATAATTACGAATGCACGCCACGTGCGCCAGATTAAAGCGTAATTCAGCCAGCATCCGCACATTACGTTCGCCATGTATAAAGTGGACAGACTTACTTTTTCCGAAAAAGGAGAAGCATTCATACATTGCGAACGCGAGAAAAGCACATGTCAGTACTCTCACCCAATAGAAAGTACGCACTCATCTCGTGCAGATCAATGAAATGCGACTCCCAGCTCTATGGACGTCAGAGACGTCAGATATCTGGCTTCTCGTCCCGTCGACGGGTCCCGTACAATATGGCTTGCTGTCAAGGCAACGCCGATCGAAAACTGGTTTTGGGGAGAAAAAAGCGGAGGTTACGCACCGTACGGATGCAATCTGAATGTTTGCTTTATAGAAACAGCAAACCAAAGATTCAATTCGTTGCCATTATGAGATTCCAATTGGTACCTTAACTAGGTGGATGGGTCATTGATTAGCTGAGGGGGTGTTCATTCTCATTCGTAAAGTGATTGTTTTTACAAGGTTTCTGTTTTTTATTTCGTTTTCCATCACTGTTTTCTGAGGAAACGCGTCCTCTCGCCAGTCACATTTTTTTTTTAATTTTATAAACGCTTAGAATGTGTTGTATACTTTTGGACAACAACATTTAGATGTTTGACGAAACAAGTTATGTATCATTCTTTACATTATCCTGACAGCGCATCTTAAGACACATTTTAAAACCAATTTTATTCTCTCACTAAACAAAATCCATGTCCTCACGATTGTTCTTGGTTGAAATCATTCTGATATTTTGCTACTCTGACCAATATATTTGAGTTAGAGGGTTAGAAAATCGTAACTTTAGTTATATTATCCATGTATAGTGAAGAGAGATTAATATTGATGCAAAGATTATTTTGGAGATTTCCCAATAAAAATAGGTATTCACATTAGACATTCAAACGGAAAATAAATCATCCGTCCCTATTTTACAGTTGGATGAAAACAGTCAAAATTAGGCAAAAACTACTGAAGAAATCCATACTGGGATGTATTTTTGCGTCGGATCATTTTTATAATGCTTATAATGCATAAAGTATTTTTTTATATATCTAAACCAATAAATAAATAAATCAGCATTTTTTTTTCTTTTAATAGCAATTGAAGTTTTTTAAATTTTGATTACAAAGAAAGTACTTTAATTGCTCATTACAAAAAATATTTTTATGATAAGTAAAATATTGAATAAACTGCTTTTGAATTATTTAGAGTCATTATTCTTCTTAAGCAAGAAATTAATTGCGAAGGCAATCTAATTTTTGATTCAGATCTTAAAATTTAACGCTAAACTGTAAAGACTGAGTTTAATTAACAGAATCCTAAATTCTTGATGTTAATGGTGCATTAATTACTGTCGTTTAAAATGCTCTGGGAAAAGAGCATGCGAGAGGGCAATCTCATTAAAATAAAATAGTTCTATCTAACATTTTGTTACTAGTTCATTTAGACACTGATGACATGAACTAAGGAATCGAGAATTTTGCCTAAATTTTTAGCAAAATAATTTGTTTCGCAGATACTAGTGGAGTTAAGACTAAAATAATACCTATTTAGTTTAAAATCTTCTTTAAAATATGTATATATTTTTGTGTAGCATATTTTGTGTACATTTGTGTGTAACAAACTGTAATGTCATTTTATTAATTTTACATATTCATGTGCAAAGTTTAAGAAAAAAAAATCAGCTAAAAATAAGAATTACCTTTTTTTTTCAAAGCATGAATTAGTTAAATAGAGTAAGGTCACTAGTTTAAGATTAATTTAAGCATGTTGGTGGATTGCAAACAAGGAAATCAAAGTTGACCATTTTACGTAATCTTCGTACAAAAATGTTTACGTTCCATAATGTGTTGGAAAATTAGAATTTTTTTTTATAAATTCTGACGTGTTTGATGGTATTAAAATTGTATTTTTTACATTTTATTTTATTTCCAGAAACGATGAGCAAACCTCTCATCACATGAAATATATACTACTATCTTTTCGAATTCACTGCAAAAATTAATTGATTTGGGTGGGGAGGGGGCTCTTTTGTTGCTCTTTTTATTCAACCATAAGTTTCGTTTTCAATAAAAAATTTTAAAACAAAAAATAACAAAGTTTGCGCAGTAGGGTAACGACACCAGTAACAGACAAGGGTCCAATAACAGACAGTCCAATAACAATGGTCCAGTAACAAGTTTGAACTTAAGTACAAAGAATTTTAGGCGGGTAAAACTGATGTTGCTGCGACCCATGAATACAGTGCAACTAACTAGTGTTACCAAAGTGAATTTTATGAGCCAGTTGGTATTTACCAGGCAGTGGTGGAAGGTTATGAACAGCCACCACGAGGTCTGCTGGTGTATTATGTTCATTTTAGTTTAACAAGGTTTTATATCTAAAAATTAAGAACTTTTGGACAATTTGAAATGAAAAATGGTACTCGGTCCAGTGCTCATCCTTTCATCATACTATCTGTTACTGGGTATTATTAGAATTGTCGGTGTCTGGTACTGGGGGTCGGGCCTCGTTTCAAAATTGAGCAAATAAAAATAGTTTTAAAAGTCTAAATACATTAAAAGTTACTGAAAATTGAATTAACATGAGATTGGAGTATTAAGCATGTCTGCTACTGGTGCCGTTACTTTAGTAAAGTTAGTGTGGTAGGTAAGAGGCTTGGCGACAGAAGAAGACAATATTTTAATCCTAGAAAAAACCAAATCACTTTTTGCAGAAGAGTTACATAAATTATGTAAGGGAAGTAGAAATTTCGCCTCTCGAAGCACCATCTTAGATCTACTTACGCTCCTTAAATTGAAATTAACTTTTGATAATAGTTTTCAATAATATTACGCACTAATTCAACTAGGAATGATAAAAAACATGTATCCTCTTAATTTCTTAAACTAAACATAGTAGCTAAATGTTTTCTACATAATGTAATTAAACAAAAGTTGTACTACCTTATTTTTTAATAAATATTAATAAATGAAAATTCTTTGACAATTTTTCAGACTGCTATTTTCCATTTCAATAACGCACAAAACTTTTCAAAGTTTTAATTAAATTTTGAAGTTTTCTTTCATTGTTTTAATAATATCTTGTCTGGCAAAGGGCACAGATGCTTTACTTATCTAAAAGGAACTCAAGAATCAATAATTTCCTCATTCGTTTTCCCCAATGAAAAATCTTTCCAAATGCACGAACAGATTACGAAATGACTAATTTACATCTCATTAATATTCAAGCAAATGGATAACGAGAGCGAAGAAGATTTGCCGAGCCACTGGAAGCAGAATTAACTAACATTCGCTTACAAAACCAAAGTATTATAACAATCAACGGTGCGGATGAGGACTAAAAATTGTGTTTTGTACATTCGCAAATTTATTAAATCTTAATATCTTAATGACGCACCTCCCCGCCCCTTACATACAGACATAATATATATATATATATATATATATATATATATAAAAACCAAAAACGTTTTTTTTAATTTTTTTTTAATTTTACATTTAGCAATAAAAATATTGTGCGTCAAAAAAAGTGAAAAAAAAAAAAAAAACTTCAAAATGCCTTTGGTATTTTGTCGGCTGATTCTTGTGTAAAATGACCCACTGAGTCCAAATATGACCTGCGTGTTTTCCATATATGTACCAATTTTCTTTAAAGGACCCCAAAGTTTTTTTTCAATTTTCTTTAGTTTGAGAGCAATTATTTATTTATTTTTGAGGTTAAAGGAGCTTTATATTACTTGCTAAAATAGTTTTGGCGGGCAAAAGAGGTTCAAAGTTCAAGATCATGGACACCGATCGCAAAAAGGGGGTATAACTCCCCAAAATATTAGAAAAATCACGAAAAACGATCTTTTTATTTTGCCTTTGTAAAAAAGATGTTCGTAAAAAACTTTTCGATGCAGAATGAGAGTATGAGACTCAATTCTATGACTCCCATGTGCAAAAAAAAAAAAAAATCGTGATGTAAAAAAAATTAAAAGAAAAAAAAAAGCTATCATGTGAATGTCGTACGAGTTAAATCGCAGGTCTTCATTCAAAAAGACATTCTTCTGACTGATTCTTATGTAAATGACCTTTTGTTTCCAAATGCGACCACCTATCCCCACATCACGCCCCCCTTTTTTAGACCCCTGCTCTCTGTTTCAGAGCCATTTTTTTTTTAATTTGGAAGGAGGAAAAGAGGCATTACAATAGCCGTAAACATTATTCTGAATGACTAGAGATGTGCAAAGCTCAAAATCTCGTGCATATATAGCAAAAAGGAAAACATGGGGGACACCGCCCCCCCCCCCAAACACACTGAGCAGCAAAAGCTTTTCCGGCAGATTCTTCTGAAAATTGACCCCCCTGAATCCGAATATAATCTTTGTTTTCCTCCTACACGTACCAATTTTTGTAAAAAAACACCCCTTTTTTTTAAATTTGGGTGGAGGGGGCAAGGTTTTTTTTTGCTACATATGCATAAGATTTTGAGCTTTGTACATCTCTATTCAATCAGAATAATGTTTACGGTTATTGTAATGCTCTTTTCCCCCTCCAAATTAAAAAAAAAATGGCTCTGAACCCGAAGAGGATGGAGGAGGCAGGTTCTAAAAAGGGGGGGGGGGGCGTGATGGGAGGAAGGTGGTCGTATTTGGAAACAAGGGGTCATTTTATATAAGAATCAGCCAGAAGAATGTCTTTTAAATGAAGACCTGCGATTCAACTCGTATGCAACATGCGATATTCAAATGATAGCCTTTTTTTTTATGTCGAGAATAAATTTTTTGGACATATACTCTCAATCTGCACCGAAATTTTTTTTAAACATCTTTTTTAAAAAAGCAGAAGAAAAGGTCGTTTTTCTAATTTTTTGGAGGGGTATACTCCCCAAATCCCCCCTTTTGTTATCGGTGTCTATGATCTTTAATTTTGAACCTCTCTTGCACGCCAAAACTATGTTAGCAGTTTATATAAAGCTCTTTAAACCTTTAAAAAAATGCTCTGAAACTAAGGAAGATTGAAAAAAAAAAAAAAAAAAAACTTGGGGGGGGGGGGGGGGAGGCTTTTAGAAAAAAATGGTAAGTATAGGGGGGAACGGAGGTCATATTCGGATTCGGGGGGTCATCTTACATAAGAATCAGCCGACGAAATGTCAGAAGCATTTTAATGTTTTTTTTTTTGTTTTTTTTTGCCGCACAGTGAAATTAGATAAACATTGAACAGCAAAAATTAAAATAAAGGTTAGTAAACTGCTTCGTCAATGGAAAGCACGAGCAGTGGTTCTGTTACTGTATTTACAGGTTTCTGAAGCGATCAGTACCATGAAAGTCAGCAAGATAAATTAATAAAAACAGCCTGAAAGTTTATGCAAATTTTAAGTATTAAATTGAAATTTTAGATCATTAGAATTACTTTTTAGAGCATTAGAACCAATTTAAAGCATATTTATTACACAGCCGAGTATATGAATGTATAGGCTTGGGTGAAGTACGAAAAAACGCGTGTTTACGAATGACCTACTATGCCTCACACCGTGAGAATTAATTCCAGTAAATGAATTTTAGTTTTTTTTTTTCGTTTTCTTTTTTTGATTTTTTGAAAAGTGCAATAATAGCACCACTAATACTATTTGAGTCACTCCGTGAGGAAAAAATCCGTATTTTTTGAAAAGAGGTAATATCTTCTTTTCAATCAGGTATGTTAAAGATAAAAGTTCCTGCTTACACTTGTTTGAGAAACCTGTCACTATGCCATCTTCCCCTAAAGGAGTTCCCTGAGTACATTTATCCTACACATTTCTAGCCTTTGAAATTGCACTTGCAGCACCGAGTGTGGTCGTTGACTAACTTGGATAAAGGATAGAATTCTGTAAAAGAGCATTCCGGGAAATGATTCTGTGACCAAGAAGCCGCAATGCGAAATTCAGAGGGAAGGTCAAAATGAAATAAACCGTTGGTTGCAACAATTGAGCTAGAACAGCAAATGGATGTCGACTTATCGCGAAACCTTATTATTTACTTTGGAAACTTTTGGATTGAAATTCTTAGCGTCATTTTATAGTCACCAAAAGTATTTCAGCATTAGTTGACGATATATTTTAAACAAAAATTAGTGACAGATCCTTTTGAAAAGTAAGGTAAGGTAGTATTATCCGAGGAATCCCAAAACGATTATCACAGATTTGGTAAAATTTTAAATCGCACTAAGAAGTCACAATAAGTCAATCTTTCCAAGAAAACTAACGTAAGTACAGGGAAATTACGGGTGGCTAATTTTTTGTTAAACATTTTGTATTTTGAAATCAAAAGATAAGACATTAGACTCTTCGTTCAAAAAAAAATAGAGTGATTCTGGTATATAATGTTTCTTATAAAAATCTTAATGTGAAAGGTCACATCTTTAAAATAATTATAATTCCTGTTATGACTTTTGCTATATGGTCCATCTCACCCGAAAAAGTCCGGGTCAGATGGACCATTTGAACGAGAGAGACAGACATCTATAAAAGTTTGAAATAATTGCCCAAGTACTAAATTTTATAAGTTTAATTTCATTACATTGCTTTACAAAATCAAAAAATATATCAGAATGTACGTAAGCAGAAGTTGACGACAGTTTTATATGTTCTCGGACGGCATTCCACCTAGCAACTCATCTTTGGTGATTTTTCCTTTCAAAATACAATAAGGAGGAAGAAATGTTCCCTCGCCATTACACAACATGTTGAAAGTGAAATAACTTCTTTTTCTCCAGTTGTAATTGATGTCACATTTTTAGCTACGTTAACTACCACAACTTTGCCGGGCTTAATATTTAACTACAGTAGAACTCACTAATAACGAGCGCAAAGGGAGCGTGATAATTGCTCGTTACAACAGAGTGCTCGTAAAAAACAATTTCGTGAGAAAAATCATATAAATCCATCATTTATTTCTTTTTTCTATTCTTTCTCACTGTACAGTACAAAAGAAGTTTGCTAATTTGCTTTGAACTGTGTGAATGTTTCTTGTGTCATTGTTTTTGAGGAATGCACAGTACAAATACGCACATTTAGAATTTTTAAATGTTTTTTAAACTCCGCGAATTAAAATAAAAAAAGTGATGTGATCTCTTGTTCTCAGGATTTATGATTTGTCACTAACTTTTGTTGACTTTGGAATGTTAAAGAAAATGTACCAAACAAAGAGTATGTTGAGCTGGAATCAATACAAATTTCATGAATCTCAAAAATATTGCTTGCCTTAACCCATATTTTACCACATTATGAAAAACTTAATATTTTTCATAAAAATTACTATTACAGACTAGGGAGACCTCAGGAATACACATAAAATTTTAAACATTACCAAATATGTATTTGTTTCCATTTTACAAGCTGTCCTATATATAGGACGATGGTACAATCCACTACTGTATAATTGGTTTTTCAATCAAGCATTCTGGTGCGTGTGAAATGGAAGAAAACACTCTACGCAAAGTCTTAAACAATATTTTTCATGAACTGCCACTGTTTTTCTTAATACAATGCTTCTACTTATTGTGTTTTTTTCAGTTCGAAGTTTTTACTAAAACGTTTTCAGTCTGCAGCTTCAAAAGGTTCTCCGGTATTGTTCAAGTCTTGTTTTGATGAACAGACAGTTGCTTTTCAGCAATGTTTAGAAGTACACACAAACCCATGTAAACAATAGTACCTTTTCTACAGGTTTCAATAAACATTAAGGCTTCTTCTGAAGCAAACAGCTTCGATATTTTCCAAGAAGCATCCAGTACTGCTACAAAGGCATTTCGAAATTATGATCGGTCGTTACCATTTTGTATTACATATGGATGCATAATATTTCTATATGATTTAACACACCATTTTTACACTAGTACAAATTTTTTTTTTTTTTTAGTTTCAATTTTCCATTATTCTGTGTGTTTTTTTTTTTTTTTGAAAAACTTTGTATCTTCAAAATTGCTGATGAGTGATACTTCTTTGCCATCATTTCAACAAACAGCTGTGATCTTGTGCTTCGTGTGAAATTTCCTAGCGGATGTTTTAATCCCCTAATTTTCAAAATTTCAAGATTTTGGATGGTTCTAAGGGACATTTTCTCATTCCAATTTCCCTTACTGTTCCCGTTTCAAATAGTTGTTTGTTTCTGAGATGAACAAAAATATTATAAGACAAAAAAATGTATGTTTTGTGCCCTGCTGAAGTTTTAATAATGGACAGCAAATCATCAACAAATGTTTTATTTATTGTGTTACCTGAGTGTATATCTTTCCATTTTTCATCTTTTTAGCTCTGTTATGACAGTAGAAACAATTTTCGGAATCGGACATCTTTTTTTTTTTTTTTTTTTTTTTGTGCTCCTTGATATAGTATAAAATGGAAAGTCGTAACCACCAAAACAGAAGTTGAGAAAGAAGAAAAAGAGTTGACAATCGAGAGCTTACTACCAAACTTCATGAGCTTCCCATTTGTGTAAATTTTTCAAAATAAAGGGCAATTATTTCAACAATGGTTGAGTGCTCAGGAAACACACCAATTTTTTAAAACGCTTCATTCAAAAAATTATAAATTAGGCGAACTTTACAGTAGCTATCTAAATCAGTAGTAGAGTTATCATCAAATTGTAAAAACAGCTTGATATGAAAGAACTGTTTTCGTGACATAGACGTACAAAAGTTGTTCCTTTATCGGGAGCATCTCCCCCATTTTAGTGGGTATTATATAATATCTGCTACATAACAATATGCCCAAAAAATGTTTCAATTTTGATGTTTGCAAACAAAAATCATTTTTATTCTTAGGCCACGATTACTTATTATTTTCCTTTACTGCTTTCATCATATTTTCGACCATACTCAAAAAGTTTCACGAGTGTTTTCTTCAGTGTATGTCCAACAATATCTTCTGACGATTTTCATTTGAGAGTGATTCATAAAGTTATGCAAACTTCGGGTACACACTGAGGCTGTTTTTGTTTTGATATATTCATTTCTTCATTAGTGTTGATTCCTTTTGAAATGTTTATTACTCAAGGAGTCTAGAAGTTTTTCGTCAAAATCAGCGTAACTATACAGAATGCTAGAATCATCATCAGTGACTATATCTGGATCAAAAGGCAATATTTTCAAGTCACAGTCACTCTCATAGGTTCATACTCCTGTGACATTACATATTCTATAGCTAGTTCAGTTGTTAATAATTTCTTATTCAATATGCCACATGTACACTTTATTTAATTTATTTACTTCTGAGATCAGCGTTCATACTTTGAACAACAAATATTTTTACTCAATCCAGAAGGTAGCATCACAATGTATTAAGTGCGGATGGTACGTTAGTCAACAAAAAACTTCCTATGACCCCCAAAAACCTGCTTTTTCAACTCTTGTTGTGAGAAAACTTCATAGTATTCAGTTTTGAAAGAGAGCAATCAAGTTTCCACTCCATTTTCCAACAGCTCAGCTACTTTTGTACGGAGCGCGCATAGCAGGGGATTTTACCATCGTCCTATTTACAGGACAGCTAATAAAACCTTCATAAAACCTATTTAAATGCAGTTTTATCTTTGCAAATTTTACTCAGTACTAATGCATATGATTAGTAATGATAAAATTGAAAGAGGATTTTGGCATATTTTCTACACAATTATTTTAATTAATTATTAAATTATGCATTATAAAACTGCCAAAAATCGTCAAATTCAAAAATAAAATAAAAATAAAAATATTTATAATTGAACTCTAAAATTTTGTCTACAGTACTTATCAAATGTAGGGTTTATAAAAATACCAAATTAGAAACTAAAAATATGACAACCCTTGCTAAAATGCAATAAATATGATCTGTCCTATATACAGGACGATAGTACAATATGGGTTAAGCGGGGTTTGCTCGTTGAAAGCGAGTTATGCTATAGACTTAACATCATACCAACCAAAGTTAGTTATAAGCGAGTTCGACTGTAACCAGTTTGACCCTTTCTTCAAATAGTAAAAATATATACAGTACAGGAAAAAACGTTTTGAAATTTTGCAAAACATAACTTAACGTCTATAAAGAACAAGTGTATAAACAATGAAGAAATCACCAATAAATAAATAAACCAATAGCAGCCGAGTTTATTTGCAATTATTCGACAAAAAAAAGCCATTGGTATTTGTTTTTTGTTGAGAAAATACATGTTCCTAATTGTGAAATGACTCGCGAATAATCCGCTCGTGGATAATCGGGAGTTTACTGCACAGTCTTGTTGAATTCTTGTAGACTGCTGTTTGCCAGTGGGCATCTCTGTCAAGCTACTCGCAGGTTTTACTCATTTTGAAGAACAGAAAATGTACTATACCATATTCATATTTCGTGTCCGTAACAAGCATACCAATAACATTTTTTTTTAATTTTTCGTTAGAAGTGCCCAAGCATTGCTTGGTTTGCCTGGGCGGACTTCACGTGACTGAAGAAAATTATGGAAGTGTTGATAGATTGTTCTTTCAAGTATTGTGTGCTGTCCGAGCTAAATCGGACTTCTACAAACGTGGTGTTCTGTAAACGGAAGCCGTACATAACTAAAATTAGGTTGCGTTGTTTAAAAAAACACGGTTACATGAGTTGTTAAGACAAAAACCAAATACGGAATTATTTTAGGAAACGTCTTAGCTATCGTATTTATTTTCTCATGTCTTTTTAATGCTTCAAAAATGTACTAATACTCTTAAGACGATTACGAAGTTGTTCCTGATGTTGGTGAAAGTTTTGTTTTACAGACTTTAATAAATACGTGGTTTTGCTTTGTACGATTATCTTATATGTGACATAGTAAGCCCTAAAAAATATTTGTTTACTACACTTTCACTGCATTTTTAAACTAAATTACTTCTAACTGGAAAATAATAAAAGAAGCTTCACATTAACACACTTGCAAAACTTCCTTCATGTTGTCTTCGTTTTTATTGTCTCCAGAAAGGAAAAAGCAGAAGGAACGTTATGGTTTTTTTTGGTGATGAAGACGAATAGTTATGTCACCTTAAGAGTAGTGACGCTGATTGGTATTGATGATGAAAACTAGGGAAATTGTCCGCCGTCTGCATGAGAAATGCGACTATCATCAAAACCATTTAAAGCTGTGATGTATCTTAACATTATCGTTTTTGTCAAAGCCAACTACTGATAGATGATATTTTCCACATTAATTTTGTTATAACTGTTAAGATTGGAATGGTTATGTAATTATTTTCGACGCAACCAATTCTGTATTGCGTAATGATTGGTGTAAAAATAATGATGTATTAGTATTTTCCGAGCGTTTCATATTAAAAAAAAATGCACTAAATCGAAAATATAAATAAATGTTTTGAACAATGTTTTAACACACATTATTATTTTTAAAATAGCGAGTTGAATTTCCTTTGAAATCTGTCAACAATTTAACTGCGTTGTTTCTATTAAACAGCGCAGTTTAAAAAAGGAAATTTAAAGCTTCAGAGAAAGAGACTAAATATTAATTTGAAATACCAAGAACAAGAATTAAACAGCCAAAACATGACTAGTTAAAAATTAAAACTGCTCTTTTATAAGATTACATTTAACATGTGTTTAATAAGATGAATGCTATTACTTTCAATCGCAGATGTTTTTTTCTTGTGTTGCTTCTAGTATTAAGTACAGTTTATTCTGTAAAATATATAATTATAAATTTAAGTTGCATTTAAAAAAAAGTATTTTTTCTCTATTCATCATCAGCAATGAAACGATCTTTTACTTGTAATAGTATTTTTACAGTTTCAGAAAAGTTGATGAAATTTGAAAAAATAGAAAATCATACAAACTTAATTTAATTTGTATTGCAGTCATCTTTCTTTAATAGAGTGTGAGAATAGCTATTGATTTAAATATTAATATTTTCAAAACTGAAAAAAAAAAAAAGGTTTGCTTTCAGCCATTGTCTTGTGTTTCCCTCATTAATTGTTCGTTGCAATGAAATAATGAGAATTAAAAAATATTTATTTAAATTGAAATAAGTATTGTTAAGTTTAAGAAAGAGACAATTCAATTCTGAATTTTTAAAAGAAAGAAACGCTTATAATAAAAAAATGACGATAATAATAATTATGATAATAATAACAAACTATGTTCAGTTAAATTATAGTTATAATTGTAATTATAATAATTTCTTTTATTATAAATATAATTATAATTGTTATTTTTATTATTAGTTAAAATTAAAATGAAATCTATTATTTAAATTAAAATAATAAAATTGTTATTGTAACATTTATTTGAAATACAATTAAAATTGTTATTCAAAAATCATAATTGTTATTTTAATAAATATTTTAATTATTATAAATCTTTTTATTTTAATTAAAACTATATATACTACTGTTATTATTATTATAAGAGTTTATAAAATTGATTTACTAGACACCACAGAACTTTTTCAGTGACTTTTCGTAAGTTCATTTCTGTCCAGTGGTTTTTTTTAAATTCATAAAAGAAATACCTGAAATAGATTGTTTTTAACCGTTTGCATTTTCTTCTTCACCTTGTTTTGCGTTTTGTCAAGCGTTTAAAAAAAACTTAAAATTTTAAATGTATTTCTTAGGCAAAAAACACTTTGAAAAATTCAAAAAAGAAAGTGCTGAAAATTATAACCAGGAATTTTAAGAAATTAATGTAATTAATTTTCTAGCCATCCTTCCCGAAACAAATAAAATAAGCGTAAAAGAAAGGGCAGTGTATTAAAAATAAAAGACGACTGCAAAAAAAAAGCAGTAAGCATAAAAATATTAAAAACATAAATTAAAATTAAGTAATCAATAAAATGTTTAAAAAAAAAGTGCTAATGCACAATCTGGTTAAAATTATGTTCGTATTTTCTATTTTTCCCTTTAAGACATCATGTTTTTGTTCAACATGGCTATTCAGCATTTACTTTTATTTTGTTTTCATGATCTTCGACTTAGTTCAGTTTATGTACTTGGGAGGGGGGGGGGATTGGAAATGTACCTTTTAAAAACATTAATAGTGCGAATTTAACCAAATATATACCAGTCAAATTCGGAAAACCATACAAATTTATATTTTATGCTGTTCCTTGATTGGTCTAAAAGGAATGGGCTCCGGCTGTTGATCCTTCTTTTCTGCTTTTGCATTTATGATTTGTCTTAAGTTTATATTGATTATAAAACTATTTAATGGTGTAGTTATTCAGTAGTACTTAATAACATTCTAAATCTTTGTGCTTATATTTTTTTCCTTTTAGTTTTTTTTTTTTTGGGGGGGGGGTAACGTATTTTTTCCAATACATTTAAAAAAAAATGTTACTCACTGAAAAAAGTATCCTTTCTTCCTAAGTTCATCAAGAAATGGCGTAGCTGTTACAGCAAATCGTCTTAAACATATGTAGCTTAACGTATGCATACTTGTATGAGTCCTCCGCGTTAGAAAAATAAAGCAAAGCAAATATTTTATTAGAATCAATGTTGCTTGTCATTCAATTATTTCGAAACCTCGTATGAAGTAACAATTGAAATACAATTCAGATTTTTTCTTTGAGATAAGTAAAAGAAAATCAAATTTACCGTGATTTCATTTATTTGTACGTATTTTGTTTATTTTGGGAATAGCAAATATAAGCGTAGGAAAATAATATTTGCTCTGCTCAAAATGCCAGAAAAAATTCCGTTCGTTTATTCCCTTAAGGTTGTATTGTTTCTTTCATCGGAAATTCAAGTGCGCAGAAAATTTCCTAAAAAAGATTGTGTTCTTCTATCATAACTGATATTAAAATAAAAAAATTTTCATCTAACTTCATTTAAGCTAACATTTTACAGAGGTAAAACAATTTGGAAAATAAGCAATTTGTTTTTTTCCTAGCTAGTATCTTTGAATTTATAGGGGTGAATAGGTGAAATAACTTCTCGATACATAATACAGAAATGTGGCAATTACTTATAGTGAATTGTAATATTTTAAACATTAAAATTTATAAAGAAAATAGTTAAGTATTATGTCATAATAAGCACATTTATTTTTAAAACTAGAAAATCGCCCGTCACTTTTTGATTGTTTAAAATTTGGGTTGCATAACTTTGGGCACTTGAAGCTTTCTGAAAAATAAGCGACGTCGAAGTACATTTAACTTTTTTTTTTGTCAACAAATTGGTAACAGGTGAAAACGAAATCAAGAATCTCTGCTTTTTTGTCGTAAAAATGCAAAAGCCAATAGTCTCAATCGTAAAGTAATTCGTTTTAAAAATAACTTTATTGCTGGTGACGTCAGAGCTTTACTTGATCCATGATTTTGATTATTATATATATGAGGATCTATTCCTTAAATATTAATTTTAACCGAAGTCTTCTGAAGTTACAATTCGAAAATGTTTCTCAAGACTACATTTCAGTAAAACAAGTTCCTATTAAGATTGGAAAATCGTATATTTTTCACTTCAATTTATTACTTTTTATTGGCATTTTATGCTTTTTTGAAACGTAACGGTTTTAAATATGTTACTTTTGTTGGGTAAGTGTGATATCATTTTAAAAATATCTTCAGAACAAATTGACACATTTTCATTAAAAATGTATGAGCTGATAAATCGAAAATTCGTATTTTTATTGAACTAATATATAGTGTAAGTTGGGGTATTACGTCCCGCCAGGTAGTACACTCCATTAGCTGTTTTTCAAGATTTAAGCAATACAGTGCGCTTGTCTCGACTTTCTCAAGAGCATTTGTATATAAAAATGTTCTACACATACAGTAAATTTTCATCGAAGTTTAAGAGGTAATTACAGCTTTATAGCAAAGTGGGAGGTGAACGTGCAATGACACTTGTCAACAAAAAAATAACTTTTTGTCTGCATCCTGGTTTTAAATAGTCAATTCCTACTAATTTTGTGTCGGGGAAAAACGAATATGGTAATGGATTTTTTTTTATTGGCTCTTGTTTTCAAGATACATAAAAGCCCACTGGAGAAATATGTGCAGCTAACACACATTGATTTAAAGGTTATGTTAAAAAGAGGAAAAAAATCCTGTGCAATAAATGTTATTAAATAGTTCCGGTTTTATTAAATGATGCTTATAGTTCGGATAGCGGTGGTTCCTTTTGGCTTATTGCTGTAAACGTTTCATTTTCGATTGCTTTTTGTACGCCAAGGAAGGACCATCTCTTATAATAGTTCAGCAGCATTTGGTGAGCATTACCTCAGCCCAATAACCGTGATATCTGCGGTCCATTGTAAAGATATCTTGGGGAAATCTTTCCTCATGCTCACTGCTTATATCTTTAGTGTTTAAACAAAATAACCTGGAAGAAGTGAACAAAATAGTTTCAGAGACACATCAATAATCAATGGTCACAGAATTTCCGCAGGGATTGCTTGACCAACTGTTTTTAGTTCTCGTCTTCTCTGCTGCTTAGAACGTTATATCTTAAAAGGCCTCCTGTGTGTTTTTTTTTCTCCTCTCGCTATTTTTTTTCAAAAAAAAAAAAGTGATTTTCATAATTGCGCGTATTTGAAGGGCCGTTAAAAATTCTCCCCTAACATATGCTTGAATATATCTTGGAAATTTTCCTCTAAGGTATTGGAAAACTGTCTTTGTTCACAGCTTTCACGAAGATCTTCATTATTCCCAGCAGAATGAGTATGGGAGGAAACAGAAATGAGTGGATCTACTGGAGTCTATACAGGCGGTTTTTTGTCATTTCTCTTCCCACCATTTCGGTTTTCATGTAGTGGGATTTTCTATCCCAACCAGGGGTTTAAAGTTAGAAGGCAGTCAGTCCCTTGGGGGGGGAGGGGGCTCTATCCGCAGGGGGAAAAAAGAGCATTAGTGAAAATTCATTATCCCAGTCGGCTCTGTAGCTTGAAAACTAGAGCTAATCTCAACTTTTCATGGTGATTTTCGAGTTTAGCGAGGCAAAAAGATTCGAAAATAGCTATTTTTGAGCCTGGCATTGACTAGTGCTATTAACGCAGTTCCTAAATCTTTTACATTTTTATTTACCTACATTTTAAACTTGCTAGAATATAATCGATTTTGATTTTTCATTTCGTCGTTTATATTACGATTTGTATTGAGTTACATTAGTTTAGTTAGTTTTAAACATATTTTGCTTATTATGTAAAATTTGGTGATGTTGGACGAATTGCTTGACTGTCAAGGATATTTGCCTCAAAGCTGCAATTTAGTTTTTTTTTAGCAATAAAAGTTTAATTCATAGTTTTTGATCATGATAGATTCTACACAGTATCTCCTTACTCTACTGTTGCAGGTTTTTTTTTTTTTGGCAAAACGATACTATTGATTAAAGATCATCTTCACTATATTGGTGTCGTAAAAATAGCGTATTTTCTTGTAAAAAAGTTTTAAGGACATTTATTTTTTGAATCCTTGTAACTCACAGTTTATGACTAAATTTTAAACTTCACTTCGAGAAATAGGGCTTGATATAAAATCTAAGGTTGAAAGATTATTTGTGTATCGAACATTTGTCTAAAATATCCGATTATCCTATTCCGAGTCACGTTACTGGTCTCACCAAGTACAAAGAAAATAAAAATTCTTACGACAGTATATGGTTGACAGGAGATCAATGAGCCTTTTTGGCGTATGTTAATTTATTATTTCGCGTAACTATATCTTTTATGGTTTTTAAGCCTTTTTTTTCCAATACATACCCAACTATTGTTGCTTCGATTGAACAATATAAACTTTTCAACCAGCAACCCTTAGTAGTCTACATTTTTTCTACTAGGCAGAGAAGGTTTAGTACAATATATAGTTTTCATACTCTAGTTTTCATTCCTTAGTAAATGTTCCGGCTCATTGACAGTGCTTTCAATTACGGATCTGTAAAGTATTAGATTTCGTGAATTTTTATTTTTTTAACTCTTAACTTGTGAGGATATTTTTTTTACTACACAAGTGGTGAGGCATGGTGCATGAAAGCTCAACATCATACTTATTGTACGTTCTACAAATTTTAGCAAGTAGAAAAACGTTCACTGATTTGTTTACTATTTCAGTAAACAAATCAGTATTTAAATTTGCTATTTGTATAAGTGCTACTAAAACAGTAGGAGAATTCAAATGCATATGCATGTAAAGCCATAATTCTGAAATATTAAAAAGCAGTTGACTGAGTAAATCTCTCCCCAAGATAGTTTAACTCTCAAATGATAAAACAGGTAAGCCGTTTATAGAGGTAAAAAAAAAAATCAATCAATAAAATCCTGTTTTTTTTATTTTTTTTCCTCAGTTGACTTGATCTCGCACTTTTTTTGATCTTAGCAATATTCAGAAAAATAATTTGCACAACCCTAAGAAAAAAAAAAACTTTATTGAGAAAAAAACATTAGAACGAAATTCATGCTTCCATTTTAAAACTTAAACGTGTCAAAAAATGCTCGATTTGTTCTTTCCAGAATATCGATCAATCATTTTGTTTTGTTCTCAACTGTCATAGCCACTTTAACATGTAAAATAACCTTTCGACAATTGAATACGACCTATCCCTAGAAAAAGAGAATGATAAAAAAAAGAAAAAGAAAAACGAATGTTAAAACTCGCAGATTTCATTTCTACCAGCCGTTTTTAGTGAAGTATTTAATTGTTTTACTCACGTTCTGTACAATGTATTAAAAGATAAATTTCAACTAGCTTTAAACAATATATCTATTGGACCAAGGAAAAATATATCACATATAAATTGAAAATTACTTATTTAAATATAGCACATCTCAATGCAACGGAAGTTTTCAAAAATTTTTTAATAGTTTCACATGTCTATGTATCTACATATGTTTCTATCTATGCATGTATGTAACATAGTCTTGCAATTTAATGTTCCCTCATTCCTGTGATTGGATTCTTGTGAGATTATGTATGCGACCTTGTGTCCGATGACAAAGCAATAATCTATTATCAATTTAAATATCTGTTAATTATTAGTTTAATTCAATGATTACAGCTTCAGAACGATTTTATGAGCAAAAAACCCATGGGGAACTCTCCACCCTGTTCCACTACTTATTGGAATCGCATTTCTGCATGTTCTACATTAGTGCACATAGTATATGTGCTTATTTTACGTTTTCGGGGCTCATTTCACGTGTTAGGGATTCGCATTCTTTCATAGCACCAATATGAAGCTTGAAAGTGTCATCGATGGGCATATTTTGGAGATTTTTTTTTTTTTTTTTTTGCCTTCCCCAAATGAAATAAATCTGAGGGCCTGACGACTGTTCTAGTGAAATATCATGTCATTGTTACCTGTAGTATCTTAACTAGAGTGTATTGATGTTGTAATTTTAATAATAATCACCTTGTATTTTCAGTATTTTTGCAAAAGATATGATCTTCTGGAACAACCAGGGGAAATAGCATTAAATACCTATTTATCACTTCGTCTTATGATATAAGGCAAGGGTTCTCAATTTTTTTGACTCGCGGCACACTTTGAAGATTTAGAATTTTCTCACGGCACCCTAGTCCATCTCTATTATGTAAACAATTATTAAATCGTTATTTTCAAGGGGGTTTCCCCGACACCCGCGCACAGTTCTTGCACATATGTCAGCATATGCAGCACAGGATCATATTCTACTCCCAAATACTCCGATGTTATAGTATAAGGACAAGTATTAATAAGGCGCAAGGGCGGATCCAGGCTCCGGTTAAGGGAGGGGTCACCAAACGTGTACCAACAAACGGTATCTTGGTGTGGGGGGGGGGGGGTAACAGCATGCTCGTCAAAAAAAGGGGGGTTCTTCGGTCTAAATCGTAGTTTTACCATATTTCGTTTTGTATGAAGAATCTGAAAACGTTGGTATTGAAATCTTGTGCTTGTTTCTTACTTACCAACAAATCGTTGTTGCATTATTAGCATATATAAAACAAAAAATACAGTATGCTTCTAAGAAAACTATGTATATTCTAAACGTTACAATTTTTAAACTTTGTGGAGTCTTGATTTTTCCGCAGCAGTCATTTATGTTGGTCAACGCACTAGATTATACTAAAATGAAAATGAAAAAATTATAAATCGAACAAGAATTTCAAATTGTACAAATACCATACTGAATAGTCAGTAGCAGATTTTAGGGGAAGTCCAGGGGGTTCAGGCCCCTCCCAAAGTAACAAATGAATGCAACGATTTTTTTTAAATTTTTTAATTGACTTCTCTTTTACATAAATAAAAAACTTTCAGTCATGAAAAAGAACACAAAACACACAAAGCATATTTGATTAAAAGTATTTTGTTTGCTTAAGAAATACAATAGACTCTCTCTATTCTGAACACTCAATGGACCTTCAGTTTAAGAGGGTGTTCAGTAGAGGGGGAGACGAAAGTAATGCATACGTGATTCCCGGGACCATCAAAATGTGTTCAGAATATCTGGGTGTTCAGGTAAAAGAGTCAACTATACTTCAGGAGTCAGAGGCCAGAGCGGCAGAATACATTTAATTCATCGAAGAACCTAATACCGCGTTTCGTCTGTTAATTCCTCTTTGAGGGAATCAACTATTAACATTTTAAAATAATGTGTAGCCTAGAAGAGTCATTTCTATCCCAAGAAGCTATTTTGGAAACAATAGCAGTGGTTGGAAGTAGCGCGCTACAAGTAGCGACGCTACTGTAGTAGCTACATTTTTCAGTAGTTTGCAGTGTAGCGCACTACTTTTAAAAAAGAGTAGTGTAGTGAGTAGTTCGCTACAAAAAAATAGTAGTTTGTAGCGATTTCTGAAAACTACTTTTTAATAAAGTTTTTTTTTTTTTTTTTCGGTTTAAACGAATTTGACTCGTGCAAATCTTACGCGAGTACATCAACGGATGCAATGAGAAATAAGACTTATAAAAATACGAGATGACCTCTGGCATATCATTTTGACGCCATACGTTCTATCTGTTTGACGCCATTAGTTCGTTTGCAATTGTAATTTTCATATTTCGCCAAAATTTGTATTGAATACAGCTTGACTTAAAAAGAAAAGTATATATGAATTAGCGATAACCGCCAATTTAGTAACTCCTTTGTTTTTTCTGACTGTCGGGAATGTCCCGTGGATGAACGTTTTAAACTTCAAAGAGATCCAACACTGTAAAAACATTTATTTTCGCGAAAATGAAGATATCGATGATTTTGCGAATTGAAAATTTCGTTAATTTTATATGAACAAACCTAAAGTTGAAAAGAAAAATATATATAATATATATATTTCGTGAAGCTTAAATTTTCAAGCTACTGTAAATGTTATAGATGAGTATGATACTGAATTGCCCTTGCCGGCTTACAATGAATACGAGAATTACAGTGTTATATAAGAGAAAAATAACGGACATTTTAGGGGGAAAAAATAAAAAATAGATAATTCTTAGTAATATTCCATGTTTAAATGAGCTAATTTGTCAATCTAAACCTTTTTTCGTTCAATCCTTTTACCGTGTGTGTTTGCATTAGGGTGTCCGCGAAAAATCGAAAATTGATTTTTCAAGTCGCATACCCTTTTATATTTTCCCGCTTAAATCAAAACAATTATAAAAAAGTTTCATATAATTTGAACAACTGCAACCAGTGCCAAATTAAAAAAAAAAATGTAGAAACTCGAAATTTCTGTTGATAAAACGTTGCCCCCCTATAACCCGCATGCACCACAAAAACATTTATTCAAATTAGAAAACATTAAGGTATCCCCTACACTTGGCCTAAAATTATAACTTTCTTCAAAAAATTGTTTATTTTTCGATACATATTTTTTAAAATTTATGGAAAATTTTAAGAAATTACCAAGCTGAAAAATATCAGCAGTAAAGCAGGTAATTAGCGTTAAATAGAAATTTTTGCTCTCCTGCAATATTGAAGTCTTCCACATAGTACTCAAAAATATGGATTTTTTCAAGGTTAAGTTGAATTTTTCATTTTAAATGTATTATTTTTTTGTTTTTCATTTGAAAATGTTGATCTGAAAATGAGCTCGCTAATAATTTTTGAACTTGATTTTTTATTTAAATTCATGTGTAAATTTTTAAAAGATAAATAGGAAAAAAAATCAATTATTTGAAGAAAATTATAATTTTTAGGCCAAGTGTGGGGTATCCAAATGATTTTTAATTTGAATAAATATTTTTTGTGGTACATGTGGGGAGTAGGGTTTAGAGGCAACGTTTTATCAACAGGAATTTCGAATTTTTAATTTTTTTTGAGGGGGGGGGGTAGCTAGCATACAAGTGCTGGTTTACACTTTCAGACGCAAGTCGGCACGGGTTGCCGTTATTCAACAAATTATATGAAACATTTTTTCAAATTGTTTTGACATAACTGGAAAAATATAAGAGGGTATGATTTGAAAAATCGACTCATTTTTTGTGGGACACACTAAACCCACTTATTTTATTTTATTTCATTTTTTTTTTGTTTATTTACTTTTTTTTTTGAAATGAAGCGAAGTAGCGACTACATTTCAAAAGTAGTTTGTAGTTGCTACTTTTTTAAAAAAGTAGTTGTAGTTGTAGTTAACTACATTTGTAAGAAAGTAGCTGTAGTTGTAGTTCGCTACCAAAAAAATGTAGTTTTTCCAACCACTGAACAATAGATTTATTTTTTAGCTTATAAAAAACGTAGAATGAAAAAAATCGCATGGTAGTTTCTTGGCTAAGCCATATAATATTAATAGAAACGGCATTTAGTATCAAAATGGTATGTCATCTGCATCAGGGCATTAAGAACAAATCGACGACTACTTTGAAAGAAATAATTTCTACATAAAATAAAATATAATACAATACTACTAATGTAAATATACTATAAACTGAATACAATAAAACTTACAGTGTTATGAAGGTATGATTTTCTTAGTTACATAATATTTTATAGTTAACACATAAATTAATTTATAAAAACTCAAATGAAGTATGGGTATAGTTAAAAACCTTACCTTCATGTTATCATTATGACAATGTTTCTAATTGAAACCGCTTATTTTATAGCATATCGGTGAAATTATACAGGGTTTTTAATAGGGGAATGTGGGGCAAAGTGAAATAGTTAACATGACTGAGCTTTTTCAAAATGAACAAATTGGAAATTTGTTTTGAAAATTACAGTACATAAAGAAAAAACACTGTATTTTATAACAAAACTTGCATTGAAACCTTATTTTTGATTTTTGGCAGTAAAATTGTTTCTTCAAATAAAAAAGTGGAAAATGTTCACTTTTTTTTCCATGGGGCAAAGAGAAAATTGAAATATTTTTCGAATGAAATATGTTCTATTCGATTGTGAAAAATATTTTCGATCAAATTACTAAGTAAATACAACGTGGGTGATTTATTAGATGATTGAATGAGTGACTTTGACTAATTGTGAGAAATATTAAAAACACAAATAAACTAAATATTAACTAAATAAATACTGCACCGAATATTGGAAGATCCCAATTCATCATTCGATAATATCAAAATAATTTTTGAGTTATAACAAAATGTTACAATTTGAGTATCATTTTTAAAAATTGCTTGTATTATCATACAATTAGATTTTCGGAGGTAATTTTTTTCTTGACTGGAATAGATTACACATGACACATCTTACTACATAGTTATTTTTATGCATTAAAAAGTAGTTAAATTAACCTTAAGGGATCCTAAAAAACATTTGAAAATAAATTCATGAAAACTTTTTTACGAAAAATAACATTGGTGAAGGTGAGCGCTTTTCAATTTCCGGGGTCCCCTCCAAACATTATTTTAGTATTTCTGAACGGTTTTTTTCCACACATTTTCTCACAAGACAAAGTTTAACTTCCTTTTTGACTTATTTGCGAATCTAGTGATTATGTGGTCAATGTTTACATCAATGGCTCTGGATATTTAAGAGAGAAAGTCCCACAAGGCGTTCCTCACACATTGAGGCTCTTAACTAGGTTTTTAAACGCCGCAATGTCGAGAAGATTCGCTCACTTGTGGCAATGTAGCTATGAGTCGAAGAAGGCAATTTATTCCAGGATACATGTCCTTGTCACATTCTTCGATAAGTTTTATGATACATGGAGGGAAATCTTTAACGGGATTTTGATTCTTTTCCCGTGTCCACTTCGCGACCCACAGTTGATATTCAACTTGCAGCGATGATGTATTAACTGGCAAAAGTCCTTTATAAAAATCCCCCACTTTGTGCAAAACTTCGTTATTAGTACCTGCTAGCTGAGTTTGCGGCAAATATGCTTTAAGATCGAAAACTAATCACATTTCGCCAAAATTGTCGAAGAGTGTCCGTTTTAATGAGAGTAAAAATCCTTTTTACAAGAAAAGTTGTATCCGTGACCGAGTTTGAGAGTCTCCACTTTAATAAAGGGAAATTTAATGTTTTAATCCTAGAAAATGGAGGGAAAAAAACTGTTCGAAATGAGGGGTGTACGATAAGCGAGGTTTCAATGTTTTGCGCACACTTAAAGAAATTTATTTTCCGCAAAACAACTCTTTTGTGAATATTAATTGTTTATGTGCAAATATAGATGTAACTGCAATAGAGGTTTAGCAATGATCTGTTCAAACATTATATTCCTCTTTAAAAAAAAATAATTAAAAAAAAAATTAAAGAATTCCAGGTTTTTAAAGAAAAACCTATTTGCCAGAATTTGTTTACAAATATCCAACAAAAATTACTTTAACCCCTGCCCCACCCCCTCTTTATTTTTTTTTTAAAGCAAAGCCTCTACATTGTCTCGTTTCTTTGAGGTACCAGGTATTTTGTGTTGAGATATGCATTGCAGTGTATATATAACTGCAATATGCTGCTCCAAACTGCTTAAAGCCAGAGCTCTCAACACGAAAATCTTTCTAATTTAAATACAAAAACGTTTCCCCCACCCCTTATTTTTGCACTTGGATATAATTTAAATTTGTACACAAATTGGGTGATCCTCAATTTTTCCTTCAAAAAAAATCTGTAACTGGAAGATTGAAAAGGATCTGGTGGGTAATGTTTGGTTTGATTAAGGGGGGTGGGGTCATGACCATCATGATCCCCCCCTCTTGGATCCACGCTCTTCCACTCCGTAATTTTGCGCTTGGATATAATTAAATTTTTTATACAAAGAGGGTGATCCTCAATATCTCCTTCGAAAAAATCTGTAACTGGAAGAATAAAAAGGATCTGATGGGTAATGTTTGGTCTGGTTAAGGGGAATAAGCTCATGATCCCCATGCCCCCCCCCTTGGATCCACACTTGCCCCTCCCCCCTTAATTTTGCACTTGGGTATAATTTAAATTTGTTCATAAAGTGGGTGATCCTCAATTTCTCTTTCAAAAAAATCTGTAACTGGAAGATTATAAAGGCTCTGTTGGGTTATGTTTGGTCTAGCTGGGGGGGGGGGGTCCTGACCCCATGACTTCCCCCTAGACCCACACTTGCCCCCCCCCACATAATTTTGCGCTTGGATATAATTTAAATTTGTTCACAAACTGGGTGGTCCTCAATTTATCCTTCGAAAAATTCAGTAACAGGAAGATTAAAAAGGCCCTGTTGTGTAATGTTTGATCTGGCTAAGGGTGTGTCATGACCCCCATGACCCCCCCCCCCCATTGGATCCGCGCTTGATAAGGCGAACCATGATCCTATTGTACTACAATCTACTTTTCTAGGTTTTCAAACTTCGGGGCAAAAATGACGACACACAACGACAGTTTTTCTTTTTGAATTTGTCAACTACATAATTTAGGTTTCAAGAGCAGTATGCAACGTTTTTAATTCTGTTTGAACTTTAAGGAACCATGTAGAAACAAAATTTACCGTAAAATAAAATTAGTTCGTTTTGACATCACTCTTCTGCATCAACAACATTTGCTACGTTGTTACACTGTTGTCTGATAGTTAAAAAAGGTTTTATGATAACGCTTTATCATCAGTTAGGCTTTTTGTTGACGATGAAAAAGGATCTAGCGAATATGTGTTATGCTGTGTCAAAGAATGTAGGATTTCCTTCCCGGTCAATCGGGCATTATTTGGCGCTCTCACCTCAAACGCGCGCACACACACACACACACATATATATATACACCACGGACACTTCGTGGCCCCCGTCGCTTCTCTCTACGGCACCACAGGGTGCCGTGACACTCAGTTTGAGAACCCCTGACATAAGATATTTAGCTTCAGATATTATGAATATATTGATTGATTTTTTTTTTTTAATCTTAGGATTTAAATTACATTTCATACTAATGTTTCTTGGATAAATTAAATTTCATTTGAAACTAATTGCTTAATAGGGTGATTTTGGGTAAGTACGTCATCCGAGAATACTGTGAATGCTGAACTGAGGAGAATTCCTCCATACATTCAATATGTTGGGTTAATGTCTAGCGATATTTTTTGCAAATAGAGATCGACACTGGCTTGCATAGATAAAACACAATCAGTGATAACCCTATATCTTGTTAAGATCTCTAATGAGAAGGTTGAAGGTTTGCTTATTTTGTTGTCTTATCATATAATTGAAGTCAGCAAGTGTAAATTGTATTACTTTGTAATAAGCTACTTCTTACTCACATGGTGTATTTTGATTAAATACGGTTACCAAACTTTGTTTATGTTGTTGCACTTTCCCTTTCTTAAATGTAAGATAGGATAAGTGCTTACCATATTGTGAGGCAAATGCGACCCTTGTAGTTTGCCTTTAGTTTTGCATACAATTAATATTTTCATTTCACTCTTTTACTTTTTCTTCTCTAATTTCTACCAAGTCCAAGTGCTTTTCATTTGGATAATGGGGGAGATAAATCGTACTTGATGGATAATTTCCAAGAAACGTTGATCTTTATAAAAGCTGAAAAATGAGGTGTCAAGGCCGTAGTTAAATAATTTGGCACTCCAAAAGGTAATTTTTTAGGCTATTTAAAAGCTAGGTCATCTTCCTTTGATAGAGCTACTGCGATTCTTCAATTGGCAGAAAGAACACAGATTTAGATGAAAAATATGATTGTGTGACAGAAATGAGTTTAAGAGCAATCAACAATTAAGCTTTATTAGTTCAAGAAATCAGAAAGGATGAAAAATAAAATGCTTGGAAAATCAAGAAAGGAGATTTGGATCATGTGTTCTGGCAAAATGGGCAAATCAAAATATGTGTAAGAGAGATTAAGTCAATCTGCAACAGAGGGTGCTATTTAATGTATTCGAAGAACTAAAATTAACTTTGTTAGTGCTACTTTTATTTATAATAAAAGTAGATGTATGCGAAACTTACACTGAAATAGTTACACTGAAAAAAAGAGAGAGAGAGAGAAAGAGAGATAGAAAGGGGAAGAGAAAAAGAGAAATAGAGAGAGAAAAGGGAGAGAGAAATAGAGAGAGAAAAGAGAGAGAGAAATAGAGAGAGAAAAGAGAGAGAGAGAAAGAGGAGAGAAAGAGGAGAGAAAGAGAGAGAGAAGAGGGAGAAAGAGAGAGAGAAGAGACAGAAAGAGAAAGAGAGAGAAAAGAGAGGGAAAGAGAAAAAAAGAGAGAAAGAGAGAGAAAAGGAGAGAAAGAGAGAAAAAGAAAGAGAAAGAGAGAGAAAATGAGAGAGAGGGAGAGAGAGAAAGAAAGAGAGAGAGAAAGAGAGAGAGAGCTCTATTTCTCTTACACATTCACATAATGTTATGGTTTTTTATTACAATATGTGGTTATGTGGAGCAATTGTGTATGTGGGGGTATTATTTAGCTACTCTTTTTCTTTTTTAATTAACAAAGTATCTGCTCCTTACATAAACTCATCAATTTACTTCCTTTTTTCATTTGCTTTTCTTGTTTAAATTAACTAAAAATCATTATTATACACAAAAACTACACATTGTTTTCTAACGGAAAATACACTTTGAAGTACATTCATACAGTGTGACATTCACGACCAAGTAATTGAAAATATGAAAGTGCAACGAAAATTGCTACAGCCGCACTTAGCCCGTCAAGTAGGTCAAGTGCGATCTATAGAAGAAGTGCTTTAAAACAGACCTTTAGGTTTCTGGTTATGGTTTATTTTGACACAGTATATGTTAAAAACCTAAAGAAAGGACCTAAAAATTAACATTCAAATTATATATATAAACAAGATTTTTCTACACAGTAAAACCCTTCAGAAACTGATCTTTGAAGATGCAGGTACACTCTTACCCAAACTCACTTTAGTTTTTTTTTTTTTTTTCAATTTTTCTTTCTTTTTTCAATTGTAAAATCTGAGCTTATTTTCTAAATTCCTATTTTTCTTATAGAAATGCGTAACTATTTATGCTCATAACGCGTTTCAAAGGAGCGTAATAACTTATGCTGCATTGAATGCTTATTAATTTCTAAATTAACCGATTTAGTTGCAAGTTTTCTCCACAACAGCTCAAAACATGTTATTAAACACACGGCACACATTACCAATTCAAGCCATTTGTCAAAAGAAATGAAGAATGCTTTTAGAAATAATCGTACATAATTCAATGAAAAAAAAAAAAAAAAACTGAAAGAGCTTGTTTCTCATAAATCGTGGGGGAGTTGGTTCTCTCAGGAACACTTGCCTAATTCTTATGAAAGAAGATACAAGACGAAGAGCTAAAGTGATCAGAACAAATCTTTCTTGACATTTTTATTGCTACAGGATTCGCCAATGGCTGCTCTTTCATCGACAGCTGCTTACTTCAGATAACGGAATGAATTCATAATTCGATTTTATTTAAGTCTTTTAAATGGACAAAGCTTAGTAAAAATGGAATGAAATTGCTGATTCTTATTATGGTACTTGAAAGGAAAAAGGATGTGCGGAATCCCCATTCTTCTTAAACTGTCAGATTTTTTTAAACACTTTAAACGAAATATGTCGTTAACTTCTAAAGAAAATTAAGTGTAATAACATTTGTTTCATTTTTGTAACTTTTAGATAAAACTGTTTTTCTCTCGAAACTCGAAAAATAAAGTTTTATTTGTTAAAAACTGTTCAGTGTAATTGTACGCATTTAACTAATGGGAAAAAGAGGGCGGGAGGGGGAGAGGGGGCTGCGTTCTTCCTTTTATTTTCTCCATTTACCCCCAACCAAATCTAGATGAATTGTTCCGCCAGAATGGGACTTTTCTTTTCCGAAAGATTTTTCAGGGGAACTAAATTCCATGTTTAAATTTTTATTAATACACTTTTGCTAACTTTTGTAACAATTTAAAAAACAAAATTATTCATTTATTTTATTTACAAAATTATTATTCATTTATTTTATGAATGTCATGAACGTAATTACCCCACGCAAAGGAGGGTAATGTGTTTATCAGTCTATGTATGTATGTCCGTTTCTATGTGGCGTTCTAGGGGCTAAACGCCTTGGTCAATTTTGGTAATTCTTACGTCAATCGATTTGTCTTCACCTTGGGAGGGTCACTAAACACATGACAGTAATCAAAATTCACCTTATCAACAACCAGTTGACAAAATATGGCAGTTTGTGATCGGCGCACTTTTGGTGTTGCACACTGTGTCGCAAGCTACTTGCGTGCGACAAATGCAGGTAGTTTTTGCTGCCTTAATTTTTTGGTTTACTAAGTCGACTAATTGGGATCTCAGTGACCGAGTGGTCTAAGCGATTGCTTCTCCCACTTGAGGCGGTGGGTCAAGACATCCTCGCTCCGGATGTACTTCCCATTCTTTCTAATGTGAATTCTTTCATGTGTTCTTTACTTGTATTCTGTACTGTAATAAAAAGTATATTATGCGTAGCGAAGGCAAGACACTCCGATTGTAGTCATCATCAAAATAAACCCGTGCAATAAGCACCAAACGAAAGAAAGTCTACTAATTCGATTTTCATCTCTAACATGTTGCATTTGTTTTTGCCTTGATTCAAGGGACTGAGTTTCGCGACGTGCACTTTCTTGACAGGCTTTTTTAGTTTTGCGAGAAAGATTTGACTGATGGGGGGGGGGGAGGTTTCCGATTTTGCGTCATCATGAGTCCAGGTATCCGGTGTTATCATGGGAAATTCATTAGGAGACGACTGGTCGAAGTTGGTTTAAGGAGCCGACGTCCATTAAGGGGTCTAAGGACCTTTAACCTTCAAAATTTTCGATTTTCTGGATAAAATATATGTTATGCATATGTTAATTCTGAACAATTTGATAACTTATTTATTGCCATACGCCGAAAACTTTTCAAGTTATCGTAAAAATGCGTAACCTTTACCCATAGAGATTTATGTTAACAGCAGCTGTTTAAGCCTCTTTTTCTCAGGTGCCGGTTTCTTCGGTTTTCTCGTTTTGCGCGCATGATATCTCAAAAAGTTTCTTATATATTTCCGTAAAACTTTTCATGCATGTTTGTCTAGTTTATCTTTATGATCTAAACCGAAATTTAAACAAAAAATGAAAGCTAATATTAAAAAAAAAAAAAAAATTGCCCAAAATTTTGGAAATTTTCGATATTAACTTATAAAATTTAAAAATAATAAATAAATAATTTAAAAAAAATAATTAAATTTAGGTTCCGGTCATAAATATAAACCAGATAAACATGCATTAAAAGTTTTACGGAAATATATAAGAAACTTTCCGAGATATTATGCGCGCAAAACGAGAAAACCGAAGAAACCGGCACCTGAGAAAAAGACGCTTAAAGAGCTGCTGTTAACATAAATCTCTATGGGGAGAGGTCACGCATTTTTACGATAACTTGAAAAGTTTTTTGTGTATAGTAATAAATAAGGTATCAAACTGTTCAGAATTAAAATATGCTCAACATATATTTTTTCCAGAAAATCGAAAATTTTGAAGGTTAAAGGTCCTTAGACCCCTTAAGACGCTTTACACTGACTCCACTTCACAGGCAGTGTCGACTGGATTTTTGCCGACCTCGGGCAGCTTGGAGTATTAGACTGGAGGCATGCGGTCTTCAGCGATAAATCCCGATTCAGTCTCAGTGCTGATGATCACCGTACACATGTGTGGAAGCGCACTGGTCAGTGCTCCGATCCGGCATTTGTTGTCGAGCGGCATACAGCCATTTCATAAGGTGTGACAGTTGGGAGGATTTGTTGGAACACACGATCACCTCTAGCTATTTTCCAAGACACTTTGACAGCTCGCAGATACGTGGACAGCATTTTAACGCAGATTGTTCTGCCTATGCTATCAAGTCGCCCAGGTGCCATTTATCAGCAGGACAATGCTCGTCTACATACTGCGCGTCTCTCTCAACATTGTCTTCAGGGATATGACGTACTCCAATGGCCTACCAGGTCACCAGACCTTTCGCCAATAGAGTTGTCTGGGACGTGCTGGGAATGCAACTGCAGCCATCCCGGGATACAGGGGTATTAACGACGCAGTTGCAAAGATTATGGCATGATCTTTCGCATAGAGTCATAAGTGACCTAATTGATTGAATGCCACGTCGTGTTTTGGCTTGTATAGCTGCCAGAGATGGCTTGGCTTTACTACTTACTGATTTCTTACCTTTTGCATGCTGTAATTGCTTAAAAAATTATCTTTCATTCTGAATTTTTAATCATCTTCTAATCTCCTTATACATTACATGCTTGGTAAGTTTCGTGAGTGTAGCTCAATTTTTTCTGGGTGCATATATTTTTTTGCGACAGAGTTTATTACAGGAATTCTGAATTTATTCTCCTGTTTGGTTGCATTGATATAAAAAACTTAATATCATTAAATAAACTCAAATTGGTTTAAAATTTAAATAATGAAGGATATTAAAGTTTTTAAAAATTAATGCTTTATAGTTTTTGGATTTTTGGGTTAGGTGCTTAAAGTGAGCAGATCACAGCCTCATTATTTGAAATGTTAACGGTTTCTACTAACTGGGAAGTTTGTGAAAGCTTTTAAATTTAGTGACAATGGAAATGTTACATCTACAATTATTTTCGTGATCTTAAATTAAACGATCGGGAGTTTTTTGCTACATTTTTTTTCCTTTTTGATCATTAATCTGAAAGATGTTTCTTGTTGTTGTTTATCTTTTAAAAATTATTATGTCATTTCGATAAGAAAAGATCAAAGAAAAAGAAGACAAAAGTTTACCCGTACGTATGGCAAATTAATGGTAAAGAAAAGGTTGTTGAAAACCGTTGTTACACCTATCTCACCAAAGCGTTCTAACTTAAACGTTTCTTCAACGATCGTCGTTTTTATTATTTTATTGCTTGTAAGAAGAATCTTTTGGCATTTTCTCCTTTTCTTTTAAAATTAGTTTTAATGTATTTTTATATTTAAGTAATTTTCAATGTGTGTTTATATTATTTATAAGTTAAGAAGGAATATTTTAAGTAACTCTCTGTAACTTAAAATATTCCTTCTTGATTTGTAAAAAACTTCAAAAATCGGAGTAATTTCAAAATTTTTAAGATAATCTAAAATATCTATATTAATTAAAGTTTCACCGTTAAAAATCCAGAGTTTATCGTTTTTTTTCAGTTTTTCCAAAGTAAGTAGATTGAGCGAGAGAAAACGAATAAGATATACATCATCATGTCACAAACTAATGCACGTACAGAAAAGGTAAATCATTTACATCTAAGATGACGTTTCGTTCTTACTCATTCAGTTACTATTTTGTGATACACACGTAAAAATGTAAACAACTTCCTTGAAACTCCACAACATTTGCAAAACGAATAAGGCTAGTTACCGCGAAAAATATGAATGCGGATTGCTTCATCGTTTTGACGTTTATAGTTTACTTTTTAGAACGAATGATGGATGCTTATCCTGTATGTTTAACGAACGTACAAAAAAAACTAGCTGAATATTTCAAAAGGGGACATTTGGTTTATATGGTTTTGAACTAAGACATTCTCGGTTTCCCTGACAAGTTTATATGTTTTTTACGACTTAAAAAATAAATCTAGATACTTTTCAACACAAAGTATAATGATTATTAACGTATGTTTTATGACATGTATCCTACCTGAAAAATAAAATTTACTTAATTACTAAACATAGAAAGTACCGTCTAGAAATTAAAGTATATACTTTCGCATTTCCGAATACGACTTCCTAATATCAGGTCAGTTTTGCCCTCAGTTGAATAAGGCAGAAAATTAAAATAATAGATATTTCTCAAGAAAAAAAAAAGTGTCCGGAAAAATTTCTGAGAACGATATATTTATGTTTTATAAAAAAATAAAGCTATTTGCTTATTTAAAAAATATATGAAAATCAGGAGTCGGACGAGCAGGATAGTCACATAGTGAGATTTCTTTAATGTATAGAGAGAGTCCCAATGCAATTAATAGTTTTGGCTGAATAATCGTTATTTTGAATTACATGCATATTACCACTATGAAAATATTTAAAAATTATATGCTATCAAAATATTTTAGAAGGAAAATAGAACCGAACTAGAAATTGCAACTGGAAATTGCTTTAAAAAGTTTAAAAATTTTTTTTTTAAATCCAATTGACTACTTTTAAACATATTTTTTGAAATCGGCGAAACATGATGGATAAAATGATAAGTGACCATATTTTGTTTATATTTTTCAAAATAACCATTAAAAATTAAGAGCCAAACAGTTGTATCGCCACTCAAATGTGTGGGTGAATCTGGGTTCATTAAAATAAATATTTAGGGAATTATGAATTATTATTTTATGAATTTGAGTGAGTTATCATTTTACACTTTTTTTGCCGACTTCAAAAAATATATAAGTAATATGGATGGTGTTCAATAAATAAAATTATTCTGTACTTTTTAGAACAATTTCAAGCTGCAGTTTTGAAGTCGTTCTATTTTTTTTCAAAATTATTGTTTTAATTATATTTTAGTATAAACATGCTCTAGAAGTAGTATGATGCTACCACCACGAAACTTCATTAAAATGTCCGGTAATTTAAAAAAAAAAATCAACGCTTCTAAAACCCTTTATGTATTAATGGTATTTCCCTCTAATTTATATTTTACTTCAATACAAGTTACTCGTCAAAAATCCTATGGATCCTTGCTATTGGCTTGCTGTTTATTTGTTGCATTGGATGACCTTTTCATAGCTACAGCAGTTATAGTGAATAAATGTTTGTTTCAGAGAAGGTTTTGTTTGAAATTCTCTATGATTAGTATTAAAAAAAAAGTTGTACGGCAGAGAATTTTTGAAAAAAAATGGTACTATAATTGGTATTATATTTATTCATTTAATAAGGTAATTAATAAAATATCGTCAATCAAAGGTATGGGACCTACGTTACAGCTACTTCTATTCTTTAAAAAAGATGATCAAAATCAATTCACTAAGTGATCCGTATGAGAGGATAAACAATAAATAAATAAATAAATAAAATGAAATAAAATAAATAAATAAAATTAAAAGTTTATAAATTTTTAACCACCTCATTTTTGAAGTAAGTCAAAAATAGTTTCTGACCCCAAAATATCGCACTCATGCATGATTTTAAAACAAAAACTAAGCATAAGGGTCGTATAGACTATTACGTGTATGAATACGTCATTATCCTTTACAAGGGTAGTCAACTATGGTGTGCACCTTCCGAACCGTGCAACACGTTATACATGCCGCAGTTTCTCTTTACGAAATACCACTATAACCAAAATAAAATTTTATCTAATCACGTCTTATTTTACTATATTTATCAATTTGCAGCTGGTTAAACCTCGAACCATCAGTGTAAGAATGTCAGCAATTATTAAGAACTTTTATAAATAAAATATATCATTCTAAGATTTAGCCAGGTGGTAGCAAAGGAAATAATAAAGAAAACAGTAGCCCTTCGAGATTTTATTGAAAAGAAGAATGCGAAATTTTGAGAAAAATTAATAAAAATGACTTAAAATATAATTTAATTTTCAATGACGTGAGTATCCCACGACGCATCATTAGATAATGATGAATGTCCAAACATTATCAAGTTATGGAAATTATTGAGTATATTTTTGTTTCTAATTAGTAAATAATGCTGCATATATTTCTTGTTTAATTCTGTCCATTTGACAGGATTGGCATAACTTGCGCACTAGTACATAGTCCGATCCTGAGCATGCCAAAACCGCACCGCAATATATGAATTTATAGCATGGAGGTGTGCACCTCTAAGCGATTTTTTTTTTTTTTTTGAAAATTCGATTTTGTTATTTTTCTATTTCAATTTTAAGGAAATTTTACTGCGCAAATTATCACAACGTAGAAAAGTAAATTACCAAATTATTATAACGTGGAACCGTAACGTGGGCAAGCAAATGAACATAGCAAATTGGCGAGAAATTCATCAACCATTATTTGTAAATATACACGAGAACCAAACTGCCTTTTAATTTTATACTACGGGCAAAGCCGTGCACGTACCACTAGTAAATAAATAAAAGTGTTAATCGTTGAAAAATCTCTTTTTTTTTTATGAGCAACATGTTTTTTTTTTTTTTTTTTGCAAAACTGTAAATAAAGTGCGTTATACTCACTAATTTACTCAATTAAAAAAAAACATTAACAATTATTGAGTAATTAAGTAAAATAAAAACATTGTAACTTTTTCACGCGAAAATTTTAAAATTAAGTCTGTTTAAGTGAAGAAAGTTCATCCTTGTAATTTGATAGTAGTTAAGGGAAAATAAACATTTACCGCACAACAATATTTTCCAAACGATCAGCAAGTCCTCACTTTGTCATGAATAATCATTTAAATATGCGTGAAACCAAATGAAACAACTTGCATAGAATCAAGATGATTAACTACCTTTAAATTGAAAGTATGAAAATTACTTTTATTGGTATAGAAGTTACTAATACTTTATTTCCAAAATTACAAGGGCTCTTAACAACTTATAATAATATACATACAATTTTATGTTAATATCTCATTATGTAGCTACTTCCTTTAACCATATTAGTGTCATCTTGAATTTCAAACTAATGCATTCCATTTGATTCATTACCGAATGCTTAACACTTGAAACTTTTACCCTGCTAATTATGATGAGCACCCGATAATTCTCGATTTTGAAAAGTTATTGTCGTAAATGTTTCAGATAGTTTCCTACACATTAATGTTTAATTGATGTAAATTTTTAAAGAAAGATAATGTGCAGGATCATTACTCATTAACGCATGCAGCTATTGAATGTCTTCTCACGAGTGTCGAAAGCAATTTTAAAATGGTTCATTTAGCTAGTTTATCCTCTGAGATTACTCCCGCCATTAATTTTGAAGGGACATTAAATGTTAAAAGACTGTCAATTAATATATCATTTAAAAACACTAGTTGTAAAATGGGGTTTAACGTTATTAGAGTTTTCAGCCAATATTGTAAATGCGTGATGGTTGTTGAGGCAAAAAAATTAACATGCAATTATGTTCTTTTAAAATTGTACTACCAATAAGAGTAATTTTTGTTTGCGTTATAGAAGCTAAAGATCTACACTCATGTGATCTAATAAATTTAAGTATGTTCATTCTTTCTATTAAACAGAACCGATTAATGTGTTTTAGATGTTTTAAGACTTTCAGGAATACGCAGTTAAAAAAAAAAAGTAAGGGCGGAAGTTCACATTACCTCTTTTATGAGTGTGCCTCAGTTGTCAAGTCGTATTTGTGAAGTCCAAAAAATTTAACGTTATTTTACTTTTATGTATACACCACTTATTTCAATTATTTTCAATTTATTGGGTGTGCAAAATTTTGCCATCGAGCGTTTTTTCCCTATCCCATTCCTGCTCACCATAATTTTATTGTAATACCACCTCGTATGTTTGGAGCAACAGGATCAAGTTTACATATGACATCTGCACCGATAATGAAGTGAGTACAGAGTGATGCTTTCTAAGGTTAGTTGCTACCTCACTTCGGTTTCCAAAATTTAAAGCAGGATTATAGTGCAGGATTAAATGTAGCATTGTTTTCAGCTAGTTTAAACTTTTATTATTTTTTTTTTAAATTCATTCAGTTCCATGAAATTGTACAGCAATTATAGATGCTTAAAGTAACTGACGAAATAGTTTTTCTTTCCTTTTTCTTGGACGTTAGTCTACAACTTCGATTCCTTTACACAAAAAACAGTCCAACTTCCACTACACGACTTCGACGCCTTGGTTCTTACTGCGAAATATGTTGACATAAATTGTTTTAATTTTCTTTTTAAACATTTAATTTATTTATTTTAACTTTTGGCAACATGAAATAAAAAGAAATCCGGAGTGTTTTTTTAACAGAATGAAAGAGCTGTGCATGCGATTTTTCTTTTTTTTAACGCTATTATTGTAAGATGACACATTACTAGGTTTTTTTTTAAATTTTCTAAACTGTGATTTTTTATTTATTATTTAGTTATTGGCAACGGAGAAAAATAGTTTCTAATGTTTTTTTTTCTTTTTCTTTTCTTTAAAATTTATTTATTCAGAAAAACTGCATTTGATTTTTTTGTGATAAAATGAATATACTTTAATGGAGTTTTCATTTATATTAATCTTTTTTTTTGATAGCAATTAAATATTTCTTTAAAACAAAATTACATTTACCTCAGATTAAAGTAAGTGGCATAATCACTACTTTACAGGAGAGCGGAAAAATTGTCGCTCTTTGCATAAAAAGGATTGGACTTGCGCTCTTTAACACTTGTAAATTATTACAAAGGATATTTTTTATGCCTACGTTCATACGTCCCAATGCGGAATATAGTTCTATGTAAAAGGCACTAAGAAACGGAAAACTACAATTTTCGAAATTACGTTGGTCTGGCTCGGAGGTACAGATATTAGCGATTTTGTTTAAAAGGTGCTACCACTCTATTTGTTTGCTTTCTAATTTTTTACGCATCTATTTCATCAGATGAGACAGGCATATTTTGTTCTTAGAAATCCTGTGTGACATAATTTGCAGTAGTAGCTAAAAACAATATCATTTATTAGATGCTAGAAAATCGAAGTTTATATACGGGAAAAAAGGCTAGTTTATGTCTGGGTAAAATTTTTGTTTTCCCAAAGATGCTGTATCTCAGTGTCAGACTAGCGTATGTTCAAAAATTGCAAATTTCAGCTTATTAGTTCATTTTAAATTAAAAAAAAATCCTCATATATATATTAACCGATGACCGAGTAACGTGCGAGTTTCAACAATGAAACTCGCGCCACGGCATGATAATATGATACTACGTTTTAGTAATGTTTAACATGTTGGGAAAGGCTTTATAGTGACAAGGCTGAACTCGATCCGGTATTTTAACTGTTTTACTGGTAAGACAGTCACTTTAGGGGAATGAAGAATCAAAAGCGTGGTTTAAAATTAACGCTATCCACTGGAGTTTAGGGTTTATCCACTGAAAATGGGATTGAAATTTCAAACATCAAATTATCACCAAACAGGCCATTGTTTCGTTCAAATGTAGAAGAGTAGAAGCAATTTTCACCCGTTATACCTGACGGGTGACTTTACAGAAAGTAAATAAAATTCTTTGTAATTATTTACCAATGTGAAAGAGCGCAAGTCTAATCCTTTGTATGTGACACGCAAAATATTTCCTCCTCTCGCCTATAAAGTAGCGATTTTGTGACTTACGTTATTCTGGTTCTGAGGTACAGATTTAAAACATTACTCAGAACTTTGTTCCACACCTGATCGTTAATAAAAATATTGTGTCAAACTGAAATCCCAAGTATGCCAAGTTTTGTCTAATTAGTCAAGAATATTCCTTGGTATTCAAGTTAAGTTAAAATGTGAGCAAAATATTCATGACTCATTATTTTTAAATAAATACGTTTTTTTTAATGTGTACAATATATATAAATTTTAACATATTTATCGGGAATATTTAGTCACGTCAAGAGTTACTGTCAAATGTGTCAACAAAGTACCAATAATTGCTTACAGGATCGATAAATTCAAAGCCTATTTAAAGGACGCATACAACGTCGTTGGATCACGTGATGAATTTCCATAAAAAGACTTCAAATTAAAGCTTAACTGAAACGAAAAAAATACATGCAAATTATAAATGTTGATAAAAATATTTAACAATAGTAATTTTCTCTTTTCAATTCTGCTGCAATGTTCCTTATAAAAAGAACATTGGCCCTGTATATGAACTTCATTATTCGTAGCAGCTGGAATAGTATTTTTTTTCAAAAACAATTGCAGCGCAAAGAATGTATATACTGAGACAGATTTTTTTTTTTTGGTGGAAGCAAGGTTTGTGTCAAGAATATTTTCCAAATGAAAGGAAAGTGGAAGAAAAAGTCGTATAAATTTCTGTCATTCTTTTTGATTGATGCTAGAAGAGAACAAAATTTCATTTACTGACATTAAAAGTAAGTTCGGTATGAGTTTTCTGTATCATATATTTTACTCAAAACCCGAGTTAAAGAATACAAAACTTCGTTCTGCTTTTGACGCTTAGCTCAAGAACAGAAGTTTTTCAAATAGTGTAGGAAACAGATGTAAGTATTAAAAACTAGTTTTTTTTAAATTGGCCAGCCAATCCGCATTTTAGGCGACTTTTCTGTGGGGCCATTGTCTCACTTTCTTTATTTTGAGCATTGGCCGGTCAATTCGATAAGGGACTATTTGACTTGACGAATCAAATAATTGAATTGAATTGAGAAATGAAAATCAGGTTATTTTACACGTTGGAAAAATGAAGTATTTAACAAAATGTGAAAAATGTTTTTTAAATTCCCAATATATATATATATATATATATATATATATATATATATATATATATATATATATATATATATATATATATATATATATATATATATATATATATATATATATATATATAAATATATATAAGTTCGGTTAGCACTGAAAAGCATGAAATAAAATCAGCGTATAATTTCTTGATTACAGAGCTCAAAAATGTCAGTTAATCTTAATATTGTGGCATTTGGGTTGATTCTAGAGTAGTAAGTAAAATTCAAATTAAAAATTTAAGAGAAGAAGAAATATAGGCAATACAAGAAAACTATTCGTACATAGTTATTTACCGACTATTTCTTCTTTTAAATTTTAATTTAAACTTTGAACAATAATTGTTTCGTACAACTATCAACCAGTACTACTTAGATATGCTTTTGAAGCAGGTGAAGTCAGCTACGAGAGAGAAACGCCGTGAATCTCAAAGGAGAAGTATCATTCTCCAGAAGGCAGAGCAAGTTTTCACGTTGCTCAATTAAAACGTCTGCAAAGAAGCCGTTTTTAAAAGGCTAGTAACCATTTGGGACAGAGTAATAAATGTAGATGGGGCTTTATGTTGATAGGAAAGTCTTATCTGGTCGAAATACACTGCTTTTCTTCGAGGTCAGTTTGTCTCTATAATTATTGGATGCCTCTCGTGTAAAAATAAAATCTCTCGTAATTATATCCTTCCATTACAACAAACCAGAAAGTATTCAATAAATGTATATTGTGTATATGGTAACTGTAATGCTGACATTACATGTTTACATATTTTTGGTCTCGCGAGTAGTGAAAATGTGCGTGTGTTGGCGCTTTTGGTGCGTTTTGTTCCATATGTGACGATATTGTTATTTGGTGACTTTTGATAATTACATTATACATGATTCATACGTGATCTTAATAGGTAGAATGGAAACAGGGCCGTTACTATTATTATTAAACTTTTATTTTCCTGGGGGGGGGGAGTGGGTTGAGTATCATTTGGAATAATATATATGTATATATTATTCCAAATGATACTCAACCCACTAAAAGGCACTTAAATATTCAAATACTAACGAAAGGCACATTTTCTATAAATACACTAACAAGAATTCCTTACCTCATTTTTCTCACAAGGCATATGAGCTGCATCTGAAACATCTGAACTGTGTTCTTTCCACACCCTCTATATCTCTTCTTTGTCATCCCTTCTCCTTTCAAACCAATCCCCGGAACCCAGGCAAGTTCCTCGCCAATTCGACTCCCCCGCAGTAAAACAAAACGCGCCAAAAGCGCCAACACACGCACATTTTCACTGCTCGCGAGGCCAAAAATATGTAAACATGTAATGTCAGCATTACAGTTACCACATATACAATACATTTGCGCCCTTCAAACACGACAATTACATAACTTGAGCAACCGGAAGCGACAGATGAGCCACCTGTCGGTCAATCTATCATCATCACTTTGGGTTTAGGGCAAGGATTCCTATTCGCTTGGCGAAGTGGTTAGTCAAAGTACAAAAACTACAAGTACTTCGGACTTGGGCCAAATCTTTTCGCTAGTTCGCGAATTTGCCAATCTATTAAAGTTCTGAAAATCTAAGATGAAAAAAGTGATCGTTGCTCTAGATTTTGCACCGTTGTCCCACTACGAGCAATGAGTCCGCTTAGATGCATCCGTAAATGTTCCCCACAAACGTCCTTTTCTTCGATTTTTTCAGCACATTTTCCGACTCTCACAAGAACTTAGAACACTTAAATAATATTGCAATTTTGTAAAATCAGAGAAACGTGATTGGAAACTGCTAAGATAACGCTTGCTTGAAATTAAATGAAGTAAAAATAACGATGGCATAAAAGAACTAGTATTATTTTTTGTACATAATCTGTCTTTGAATAACAGTGGGCTGGCGTTGCAATGGAATAACCAGCTGTGTGTGAGATATCAACCAATTCCTTTTTTATTTGAAAGCCCCGTGCATACCATTTTGTATGGAATAAAACATATTAAAATTATTACTGTGACTTCACACGGTGTCATAGATTACTTGATCCATATTACTTCAGATATTATGTGGGTTCTGCTGGCCTTAAGTGCATCGATACCTTACTGCTTAGGCATGTGCCTTCAGGAAACTCTACAAGAAAAAGATTTCCTGAGTCAAATTTCACGATATTTGTAGACAATTCACGTCAACTCTGTGAGAGAAAACCATACCCGCCGATCTCTTATGCAGAATGCAACGTGGTGACCGTGGTCTGACATACAGCCGCGTTCGGCTGGACCACATGTCGTGTTTGTCCAATATCGCTTCGTTTGAGACAAAAGATAACTGGTTGTATTTGTTCTGTCGCGCTCTCTCTTGATGGTGATGGCCTCACCGACATGGTTTAAAGTACGGACCGATGACGCTTCTGGCTTAGAATTTGCACCAAACAGTAACACTTTGTGGACGAATTGCCACCAGGGGAAACTTGTGTGGGCTGGCGTCATTCCAAATGTGGCTGTGAAAGCCATCGCATCTGCCTTAAAACGCAACTTGGCACGTTTGCACAAACGAACTCATTTTGATGATAACGTTTTATCTTTTAGACGTGATGCTCAATCGTGTAACGTGTCATTGCATTCGTCATCAGTGACTGATTAACAAGCAACAGATAAGGCAGAAGTCGACAACACAATATGGTCGCGACAGGCCGCTAACATTTATCTGCTCCTACTGAAATACCCTATTTTATATAACACTAGTCAATAAAAAACAACTTTTTGTCTGCATCCTGGTTTTAAATAGTGAATTCCTACTAATTTTGGGTAGCGAAAAACGAATATGGTAATGGATTTTTTTTAATAAGCTTTTGTTTTCAAGATACGCAAAACCCTTTAGAGGAAGATTCACAAAAACCACACATTGTTTTGTAAATACGGTTAATTGGGGAAAAAATCCTGTGCAATAAATGTTACTAAATAGGTCTTGTATTACATAAAATACACCGCCAGCTCAGTGATTCTATCTGAGGACTGCAGTGGCATGTTTTTTAGCACTCATGAACCCAGGTTAGGAAGTAACTGAGCTGGAGTTGGAAAACCTCTTAAAGGAGCCAAGAAAGCCAAACAAACTGGTAGCATACTTCAAAATAGGTCCTGTAAAACTGTTTTTTTTTCTTTCGGAAAACAGTGGTTGCTTTTGGCCTATTGCAGTAAACGCTTCATTTTCGATAGTTTGAAAAAAATACAGTTTCAGAAAAATTTCTTTCATTAATGGTCTTACAACTTAGGGAGTTTTCGTCCAACTGATTTTAGTTCTTGTCTTGTCTGCTGCTTAGAACTAGAGATAATAATAAAGATAAGTAATACACCCTTAAAGGCATCATAGGTGTTCTTCCCCCTTCTCTTAGAATTTGTTTTTCAAAAACAATAATTTTCATAACTACGCGTATTTAAAGGGCCGTTAAAAATTTTCGTGTTAACCTTAGCTTTAATATATCTTTGAAATTTCCCTCTAAGGTATTAGAAAACCATCTTTGTTCACAGCTTTCAGAAAGTTCCTCATTATTCCTAGCAGAATGATCATGGAGTTTAATTCTCAACAGAGGAGATGCGGTTTCACAGTTCCCTCAAAAGTTCATTCGATCACTTCTTTTTCATTTTCAGTCAGATTGAATGTTTTTCTCCATAGCTTAGTGCACTATATCACAGCTTTTTGTTTTGTAACCTTGAACACACCCTTGCTTATCAGTAAGTTGAACCCAGTGCATCTGGTTTAAACTTAATTGTATTCTTTAGAAGCGGTCTGTGAGACCGCACCTCCCCTTCAGTGGTACAATTTTCGGCATGGCTTTTAACGTTAGAACCGCGGGTATAGGTTAATTTATTTTATCTACGTTATGCGAAAGAGATATAAAATATTCTGAATGAGATTGAGATTTGTTTGAAATGTTTACAAACGTTACACAATGATGTTCTAGAGACAATGAAGGCTGAATTATTCATCGAAGCAAAATACTAATAGTTAAAGAATTTCCAAAATTTTCCTATAACGTGATACAATCAATTTTCTGCTACTAAAGTGTTTTGTATATATTAAAGAACTAAAATGAATTTATTAAAAACTAATGGATTCATTTTATTACGAGTAGTTAGTTATTTACTGCAGCATATGATTTTCTCGAAAAATCCTAAGACTCTAGCAAAATTTCCACGGAAAAAGGAATACTTCGATTCAAAATTCAAAACTATTTTTCCCTGTGCTAATAAAAGTTCAAATTACATCTAAGGGAAATTTCAGGAATGTATCTTAATTACACGATTTTTAAAAAATATATAAATGGAACGGTACCTCACGTTCCCTGTTACGTCCTACTTTTTCACCTTCCCTGTTACTGGTTCAGCGGAAGTGTGTGGAACTACTAGAATTTCCTTTTGGGCAATTCTCTTTCCAGAATTTAAACGTCCTGAAGTCCACTTCGGTGCTATGCTCTGAGATTTTCTATCCCAAACAGGGCTCGAAGTTAAGAAGTCAGTCAGTCCAATGCGGGGTGCACCTATCTGACATTAAAAAAGAGCATTTGTAAGATTTCTTCACCCTAATTGGCTCTGTAAGCCGAGTGGCTCAGTGGTAGCGCTTCGCACTCCAACGCCGTATTCCCGGGTTGGGTAATGGGCACGGGTGACTCTGCCGTTCATTCCATGAGTGAATCGAAAAAATGAGTACCAAGCGTCCTTGGGTACCAAACTTTGGGGGTTCCGCGTTAGGCTGACCACCTAACCAGAACATCTGACTTGCACTTCAGAAAACTGGTCAGAAAACTGTGTTGGGCACAGCAGGCCTCGACTCTCACGGGCTGTCGTGCCATAGGGTTTGGTTTAGTTGGCTCTGTACATTGAAATCTCTAAACCTTACTTTTTTACCTCTGTACCTTGAGCTAATCTCAACTTTTTATTTTGTTTTTCGTGTTTAGCGAGGCAAATTACTTCAGAAATAACTACTTATCATCTGGATGCATTTTTCGCATTGACTAGTGTAATTCTTCATGGTTGGGTTGAATGTAATACATTCGAACCCGCTAGTAAAATTGCCATTTATACACGAAAAAATATTCTAATAAGCAGGATATTCCATTACCCGGAATCAAAATAACACAAAACTTTGGTTTGATACATTGAAAATGTGTCATATTAAGCGGGATATTCTTTTAACCGGTATTGTATTAAGCGTGCTCGACTGTAAGCTTTAAATCTCGTACTGGCTTTGTTTTGTTTTCGGACCTTACGACATCTAATTTGAATTATAAATTCCTGGATCCACTTTGATTCACGGCATTTCCGTCGACATTGTAACAAAGATCGACTGTACTTATTTTACACGTGTAAAATCAATTACATAAACATCCCACCTATAAAAGGTTTTTTAGAAGAACTGCTCCTTTTATTTAATAATATTCGATTCTTTTAGTTTAAGTTTCGTGAAAATTACTTTAGGTTTTAGAAAAAAAAACATTGGAGCATTTTTTCTTTTCATCCTAAGGGAAGGAACTTTTTCGATGTAAGAATCGGATATTCTATTATCTTTCAGAATGCCAAAGCTAATGGGGCCATTTACTCTTCTCTAAACATAAAAATGGATTTAATGCAAAAGGTGGTTCTGAAAAGTTCATTTCAGAAGGAAGCATCAAACATTTTAAGTGAAAAGAACATTTTTTCCTTCTGAGAAGTGGAAGTTGGTAAATAGTTTGAATAGGAAAATGATCATTATCGTAAAAATTTTGTTTTTTTTAGCATTGGTTTAGATTGCTAAATGTAAGAAAGATACATTTTAAGCTTAGTTAATTTGTGTCTTAAAACTTTCTAATAATTTGATTAAAAATTATACAAAGTTAATTTGTAAACAAAAAAAAAAGGTTTTACGAACTTAGATACAAAACTACCCGCTATATAATAAAAACCAAATATTCTTAAAAAATCATATAAAAGATTTTTTAACATCCTACGCTTCTCAAGTAGGTATTTGATAGACTCTTACTGGTATTTGAAGTATGAAAATCACAACGTAGTACTTTAGAATGTTCTGTGTTTAACTTGGATTAAGAAAATGAAAGTATTTAGCAACTGATTTTTATAAGAATGATTTATTATACAACTTTCCATATCCGATTTTTATAAAGAATATTGATGATGCGTCCCATATTTATTAAATGCATTTTCTTAAAAACTGTTCAGTTGAGAGCTTTTATAAGTGATCAGCTTATTAATTTTTTAGTTGATAGTTCTTGGAAAAAACATATTTATCTTGTGCCGTATCAAAAAGTGCCAAAGTTAAAAAAAAATCTTGTTTACTATGACAATATATACAATGACATGTTAAACGAAATATTAAGTATACGCTTTTTACAATATAAAGTAGCTCATCATACATTAAATGACTTCTGAAGCAAATATTCTAAGTCAAAGTATGAAACGTTATTTTAAACATATAGAGCTATGATATTCATATCAAGAGCAAAAAGCCGAAGCTATCGGCAAAAACGGACAGACTCAACTGAGTCGCCGAAAATCAGCCAAGTCTGACTTGAGTTGAAATTGAGAAGGAAGAGAACGAAGCGAAGTGCGGGAGCTTAAATGCTACTGGCAATTTGTATAGGGTCATTCCATAGTGACTAACGTAACATTCGCAGCTGATTTTCAAACTCTTTTTACTTACACCGGGAGTAAAAATAAATGTACTTTGGTTTAATATGCACATTTAAAATGTACAAGGTGACTATTTTCCATTTCTACCAAGAATTTGAAGCAAAATAAGCGCTGGCAGGTGTTTTTTCACCAAAAAAGGCATCGTGACTGAAGTAACATTTTTGAAACCCTGAGAAACAATGCTTATGTTCCGAGACAAATTTTTCTGAAACTTATGCAGGCATTTAAAATTGGCCGATATATTTGTAAGAGGTAAACAATCTATTTTTAAAAATATACTACAGATTTATTACAGATGAATCTTTTTTGGCCCTTAATGGTACTTTTACTAAAAACTGTGTGTGACTAACGTAACGTGACTAACGTAACCATCGAATAACAAGCAACGAATGCATATAAAAAACCTTTTGTAATTAAGTTCTTGCTCTTATATTACTTTTACACTTTTTAGGAACCTTCTTTGTGTTGCATTTATGGTTCTTTCTTTACTTTTTTTCTATATTAGTGTAAGAAATTGAATGGAAGGATTCAGTTCAATTAACTCAATATGAATGTACGAAAAAAAATGAACAAATAAAAAACTGCTTTTACAAACAGAATAACATCATTCTTGGGTTAATTAAATCCTAAATATCTCTCTTTTAATAAGTTAACTTTGTGCAAGTTGATAGTTTCACCGAATTCTAGTATTCTGTCGATATACTAGGTATCGTTATAAGAAACTCCGTAGTACTTTTCAACGGCATATTATATTTTAAGGTTTACTGATTCAGCCAACGAATAGTGTTCTGCATCCTTTTGAATTAAAATGTAATATTGAAAAAAAAAAAATACATTCGAATGTTTTTGCAGAATGCATTTTATTTCCAGATGTTTGAATTTCTAAATGATCATTCTTGCATTTTCTGAAATTTAAGGCAGCAGCGCTTATTGTCACTGTATCATGTAACATCTTCAAATATTTTCCAACGAGCAGCCATTACTTCATTTTAATAATACGGAGAGTTTTCTTTTAAAAAAAAAAGACGTTCTTCTTTGTTAAGACTGTATTTCTATTATCTTAATTCTTAAGCTTGGATTCGTGTTTTAAATGCACATTCAGCAGAGTACTCATTTTGCTTTGCTCACCTTTTTTTCTTTTTTAATAATTCTTTAAATTGGAAGTATCTTTATAAAGACTTTTAAAAAAGTATTTTTCTAAGTAAACAGAAGGTCTACAATGTAATATTACTGGTATTTTTCACTCTTTATATTTTTAATCAATATAGAATGCCTACATATTCAAAATTGTTCATGAAAATTTACATTAAATTAAATAAGTTTCAAATATTAGCAGTCATTTTTAAAATGTTACGTTTGTCACATGTAAACTGTTACGTTAGTCACATCTGAAATATTACGTTAGTCACACTAATTATTTTATATCTACTGATAACTGATGTTACTATACTGATGTTACGTTTGTCACATGTAAACTGTTACGTTAGTCACATCTGAAATATTACGTTAGTCACACTAATTATTTTATATCTACTGATACTAAAATAAATATTTTGCGCTTTTTAAGTAGATATGACACAGATGTAAGAAAATAAAACGTGTTGTTTGGTTCAATCATCCGGTTTACTTTTTAAGCAGAAAATAGTACATTTTCGTGACTAACGTAACGAAAATATTTTCAGTGAAATAATCAAACTAATTAAAATACTTATCTTATAATGTATGCAAAAAGAACAGTTAATTTTATTGGGCCAACATCTAATCATTTAGAATAAACAAAGTTCTTTTAAAAATTTGCAAAATTTTTTACATTACTCAATAAAACGTAGACGCATGCTTTTTGCACAAGCTAAGCCTTTTCTACAACCTCGCACATTTAGAGCCAGAAGCAAAACACCGAATGAAATTTTTGCAAACTGTTACTGGATTTATGTACTAGAAAGTATGCTGAACGAAATGATAGGTCACAAAGCTTTGTGGAAAAAAAAATTCTGAGGTCCAGGTTGACATTTCTATGGAATGACCCTATATTCTGCTTGTGATCTTATTGCAAGACTGAAAGAACGAATGAGAAAAAACTAATGCAAATTAAGGTTACAAACACTTTTTGAAAAATATTTTACCTCTATTCGTAACAAAAACTAATTTCACTACTCAACATCAAAAATGAAGGGCCACGGGGAAGAATGACCATAGCCCAGTGTTCTCAAATTTCCCTCATTACGTTTGTGAGCTTGAAATCTCGAATCGTTTCCAAGTTAGCCTCAACCTTCCTTGTTAAAACTCACTCACTATGATAATTTTTGCCTGAATAATATTTCTCTTGAATACGGTCTCTAATAATCTACGTGTTCCCATAGGTTAACCAGAGTTTTTTAGAAAAATGGCTTTGATCGTTCTTCCCCGTAGCCCTTCAAATGCATCCGACTCAAAAATAATTATTTCCGAAGCATTTTGCCTCGCTAAACATGAAAATCACCATAAAAAGTTGAGATTAGCTATAGTCTTCAATATAGATAGCCAACTCGAGTAGGGAAATCTCACTACTGCTCTATTTTCTTGGGAGATGAAAACACCCCCACGGAACTGACTGTCTTCTAAACTTCGGCCCCTGCTTGAGATCGAAAATATCACTATATAAAACCAAAATAGCCTTCAAGAAATTAAAATTTTTGGAAGAGAACTGCTCAAAATGAGCCTCTAGTTAGTAGATTCAGTAAGAAGATGATTTTTAACGACCCTTCAAATACGTGCAATTATGAAAATGACTCATTCCATGTCAAGTGACATATGGGTCCCCTCTCGACCATCTTCGATTTGGATGAAATTTTATAGAGGAGTAGAGATGCCTTTCAAACTAATCTATGCAAATTTTCAGCTTCTTAGATGCAAATCCTGAAGATTTAGGATCTCCGAAAAATGTGATTCAAGATGGCGAATTAGCTTTTGGCGCCAAATTGCCAAGTTAACACCAAGTTTACAGGAAATTTTATTACACTGGAAGCCTAAAATTTTAGGCACTTAAAGTATGTTTGACCGTTAGTATATTCAAATTCTTTTGTGAATTTGAGCTTGTTAGATTTTGTGTAGCATGCGCGTGAACTTTTGAAAAAGGGCCATGGGAAATTTTTTTCCTGAATTTTACGTTGTCATAAAATCTGAACAAAAATAATTCAAAAGCTCGTACTGCGTGATTCCATTGTAAAAGTGCTTGTTTTTAATGGGTTACAGTTACAGAGCTTAAATATCTATTTTCTAGAAGATATTGTGATTCAAAGTGACTATCAAAACCTTTCAAGTGAAAAATATCCCATTTTCAAAGCGCTATAGCTCAAGTTTGTCACCTCGCATCTTCTTTTCGTTTATACCATTAGAAAGAACACATTTTTTCCCTTTCAAATGAAGTTTTTTCTTTGATGGTTTTCTTTTGAATAAGGATAAAAAAAACGAGCTTGAAATTATATCATTTAAAAACTTCTTTTGTAAATTAACTTTGTTAGAATCAGAAAAATATTTTGTTTAGGAAGCTGATACAATAGACAGAACAAGATAATTTTCTTTTTTTAAGAATCATATTTCATTTGCAAAGTATCTTTTTAAATGATTAATAAAAAAATATTTTCGACTTATAAAGTTGCAAAATTCCTATAAGTCGGTTGTCACGGCATTCCCCATTCTTTATTTATTGTAGAACGAGATTTTCTCGCTAAAGACAAGTAGTATTTGAGGCTCATTTTTTTCCCGCTTATCTGAAAGAACACTATCGAAAAGAAAAATAATTTTTCTAGGAAAAAAATATGTTATATCTCATGGTACCAACGAAAAGAAGATGCAAGGTGACAAACTTGAGCTACAGGGCATTAAAAACAGGCTATTCTTCATGTGAACTATTTTGATAGCCACTTTGGATGCCAAAATCTCTTAGAAAATCAATATTTACACTCTGCAACTGTAACCCATTAAAAACATGCTTATTTAAAATAGAATTACAAAGTTAGAGCATTTGAATAATTTTTGTTAAGAATTTATGACATTCTAAAATCTAGGAAAACGTTTCTCTGCTGTGTTTTGTCAAGAATTTGCATACGTGCTATACAAAAGTTAATGAACTCAAATTTACAAAGATACTAGAACGTGTTGACAACCAAAAGTACTTAAAGCTCCTAAAATTTCAGGCTTCCAGTGTTATAAAATGTGCCGTAATCTAAGATTGAACATGGCAATTCTTTACGACAGATATAATTTCAAGCTCGTTTTTTTTATCCTTATTCGAAAGAACACCATCAAAGAAAAAACTTCATTTGAAAGGAAAAAATATGTTCTTTCTAATGGTATAAACGAAAAGGAGATGTGAGGTGACAAATTTGGGCTATAGCGCTTTGAAAATGGGCTATTTTTCACTTAAACGGTTTTGATAGCCACTTTGAATTACAATATCTTCTAGAAAATAGATATTTAAGCTCTGTAACTGTAACATAGTAAAAACAAGTACTTTTACAATGGAATCACGCAGTACGAGCTTTTGAATTATTTTTGTTAAAATTTTATGACAACGTAAAATCCAGGAATAAAATTTCCCATCGCGCTTTCTCACAAGTTCACGCGCATACTACACAAAATCTAACGAGCTCAAATTCACAAAAATACTTGAATATACTAATGGTCAAACATATTTTAAGCGCCTAAGATTTCAGGCTTCCAGTGCAATAAAATTTCCTGTAAACTTGGAAATTTGGAACAAAAAGTAAATCCGCCATCTTGGATCACATTTTTCGGAGATCCAAGATCCTCAGGATTTGGATCTAGGAAGCTGAAAATTTGCATAGATTAGTTTCAAAGGCATCTCTACGCCTCTATAAAATTTCATCCAAATCGGAGATGGTCGAGTGGGAACGATTTGAAAAATTAGGTCAGTTGACATGGAATGACTCAAATAGCTGTTTTAGAAAAAAAACAAATTGAAAGAGAAAGAAAAAAACAGCTATGAAGTTTTCAAGTTTATTACAAGTATTTCTAAGCAGCAAATAAAATGAGAACTAAAAACATGTTGGTCAGAAAACCCATATGGAAGTTCTGTGACCATTGAAGAATGATATATTAGGGTCACTGTGCTGAGTTAATGCTCACCATATACTGCTGAACTATTACAAGAGATAGTTCTTCCTTGACGTACAAAAAGCAATCGAAAAAGAGGCGTTTACCGCAATAGACCAAAAGCAACCACTGCTTTAGGAAAAATAAACATTAATAAAACGGGACCTGTTTAAAAATAGTTATTGCTATTGGTATATTTTAGCTTTTTGACCGATCCTTCAAATCAATGCGTGTATTTCTCTCCAGTGGGCTTTTTATATCTTGAAAAAAAGAGCTAATGAAAAAAATCTAATACGTTTTTCTCAACCCAAAATTAGCAAGCATATACTATTTAAAACCAGAATGCAGACTAAAGTTTTTTTTTTTTTTTTTTGCGTAGTGTATTAAAGTTATATGTTGTTTAAAAGAGTACTTGTCCCTACGTAAATGATCTTAATTTTTCAGAAACCTGCATTTTTTTTTTACAATACTGACATAATAGATGTAGTATTTATTATCAATAATAATAATAATAATAATAATAATAAAAGATTCAGTATGATTAATGTCAATGCTTTGAGAACTGCATTAGGCGAAAAATAAAAAAATAATCACTTATTTATAAAAATAAATGCAAATACATTTCATTAAGCAAATACTACAAAAAATAGATGTATACTTTTTATTACTTGAGGTTTTATAATAAAGCCTTCAGTTAGACAGAATTTTAGGATAAGAAAAAATTGTTTATGATTAAAAAAAAACATAATATTTTTGCAAAAGTTAAAAATATCGTCTAGTTTTCCACCTTAGCCTGTGTTTTTTTTACCAAAATACTGCGACTCCTTTTCTTAAATTTAAGCAAGACAATGCCAGGCCGCATATCACACAATTAATTTGTAAGAGCATGACCTAATTCAACATTCCTCCTAGCAGGCAGCTTCACCAGATCTAAATCCCATCAAGCGTCAGTGGGGTTTCATTGAACGTGAAGATCACTGGCACAAACCATTAATGATCTGCGAAAAGCAATGAATGTGGTTTGGCTAAGGTTACCTCAAGTAACCCTTAATGAACTCATTGATAGCATGCCTCGCCGGATTGAGGTCTGTATAGCTGCACGAGGTGAACATATTACATGCAAAATAAATTTTTATGTTTAAATCTTTATTGTCTGCTTTTTAATAATTTTTATATTTATCACATCACTATCGCGCCAGCAATATTCACGACTTTACGCATGCACACACACCCGTTCACGCACACACATACATACATATGTATACAGGGTATTCCGTTTTAATCTGCAAGAACTTTATTTTCGTAACGGTTAGTCCTAGTTGTATGCTTCCAATTGCAAAAAAAAAAAAAAATGTTCAAAATCAGATGCATAGTTAAGATTTTGAAAGTTTTAAGTAAAAATAAAAATGAGTCAAAAAATACAAAATTTAACTTTTTATATGGGCTTTAGATCCCTGTGCTGAATTTAAATAAAAATAAAAAGAAGGGAAGATTTGATGATGCGGATTGTTGTTCCGCTGATGATGTGGTCGGAAGGGGTGTGTGAAAATCTTGACACAGGTGACAAATTCATGGGTGTCCTATTATGGTGTATGATAAAAAGATCATAGATAAATGATAATGAAGATTTGGTACTTATCAATACGTGAACAGTTATTTGAAGACGACCGGACCGTGTAGTGGTATCTCTCAAACTTCATTCTATTAAGGAGGTGTTCAAAAAAATCCTCACGGAATATGTTCTTGGTGCTAGAATTCCGGGAAAACAGCAAGACAGTGAAAGTTGAAAATGAAAACAAAATAACATATAAAAACATTATTTCTTTTTACTTCAGATAATCTTCCTCTTTTCATTGTTTACCTCCAAATTGCGCTGTCTCTAAAAAAAGGTCGCATAACCAAAATCCGCGGTGATGAGAACCTGATTAGTACCGTAAGCACAAATACGGTACTGAAATAAGAACACCAAACTCAACATGAGGAGTCAGAATTTGAAAAGAAGCAATTTCTTTAATTTCAATTAATCTCAAATAATCAAATAAAGACGTGGCGTGTCTCACAATTAGGATTAGGATAATTGTTACTTATCATTCAGCAGAATATATTTTTAACTTCATTAAATATTCAATCCCAAATTTAAAAAAAACAATTGCCGAACCATATTCATACAAAAGGGTATAAGCTTCATCTCTACGATATCGCACAGAACATATAATTTTATTTTACCAATATTCCAATTCATGTTCTCGCCCCATACACACAGAAAATAAATTCAAATTATTATTTTTCCGAAAAGAGAGAACATTGCAGGGCTGCATTTCAAAAGGAGAACTTCAATTTCAACAGACCATTAACAAGAGCACATCGCTAACGTGTTTCCAAAAGATTTAGAGAACAAAAACTAATCTCAAAATCACTTCTGATACTACTTGAAATTATTGAAGATCTTTCTCAGCACTATATTTTTTTTGTAGTTACAAATAAAAGTTCCAATGTTAATGCCAAAGTTAGAAAGTCACAATAGTACTCAGTAAGCATTTTGGTTTGTTCAAAGCTTCCAGTTCTCTTTTTTTTTATCGAGCCGATTCCACGGCTAAATTTCCCACAGTCATATCTCCATTAATTGAAAATCCACCAAAATACCATTATAAATTTCAGATACTTATCTGGAGGCAATCCGGAAGAAAGGCACTTCCCAATTCTCATCCTCAGTTTTCCTTGCAAAGACTCGTGCGCTCGATTTGCGTTTACGATTCATTCTCAGGTCGCCTCACACACATTCAGTCAAAATCGTCCTTCACTCACGCCAGCTAGACTTCGACTCCCATTTCTCAGATAACGTCCGGGGACGCTATCTGAGAAGTGGGAATG